>NC_087204.1:2636197-2641197 GCF_015104395.2 Macrobrachium nipponense
CGTGGAATTGTTGATGAAGATATGATAGATACCTGTAGATTGTATTATGATATGTAAAGTTTAGAATAACGCGAAAGGAAATTATGCTGTAATTGAGTTTTCACTTACTCGGGGAGTCAGCATACAAGCTACTTTGTTGTTGTTGTTCTTGCTGTTGCTGTTCTTATTGGGGGGATAGGAAAGGTCTATAAAAAAGCCTAAAAGTCTGAAAAGGGTGCTTTGCGTTGAGTTAAAGATATAGGAGTTTTAGGATAAGATTTTTATGATTTATTTATTTTAATGAAAGTTTAAAAGATAAATAATGTACATGTTAAACAGTACAGAACAATTATTCATAATAAGATATAGCGTATTTATTGTAATTTTCGTTGGTGAAACAACACTATTTGACCATAGATTTTAGCACGTAAATAATTTACGTTAAGTTAGGTATATAATGTTTACAACTTATGCACGCGCCCTGAGTAAGCTGGATGTTGGATCATGCCTTGCTTAGGCTATGAAAGCTTACACAAGAGATGGAATAGTCAGCTTGTAAACCATAATGATTTTACTTTTATCTGATGAGCAGGACATTTTCTTTGCAACTAACAACACAGTAAATGAAAAAATTAACAGAATGAATAAAGATTAAATATCAATACAGAAAAATGTATTTTATTTTATTTCATATCAGGTAACATATGTCAATGAATGTGTGTATTGTTATACAGTGAAAGTGGTAAAATCGGAAAATGTCCCAAAATGGACAACATAATCAATTCTAGTAAGTAAACACAAAAGCTTGACCCCTGTAAGAGAACCTGTAAATAATCAATTTCTCTCTCTCTCTCTCTCTCTCTCTCTCTCTCTCTCTCTCTCTCTCTCTCTCCTATTTATGATCTAATGGGCAGTGAGAAGTTAAAATAACCACTCAATAATTGTTTAATTGTTAAAAGGAACTGATGCATGTTTTTCATGACGTCATTATGAACATTAGGGTTTGGTCATTATACTGGACTCACAGTTATTCATATTCAATGGATGTCATGGAGATGGCAGACTGATCGTAAGATGCTTGCTTAAAGCAAGAAAAATGGCACCTTGTGTGTTTCAGCCTTCAGGGGAAGTGGGTCATAATATATATATATATATATATATATATATATATATATATATATATATATATATATATGTGTGTGTGTGTGTGTGTGTAATTATATATATATATATATATATATATATATATATATATATATATATATATATATATATATATATATATATATATATATATATATATATATATATATATATATATATATATATATATATATATATATATATATATATATATATATATATATATATTGGTAGGAGACCATCTTCCAAACATGGACTACTATTGAAAGATATTGCTGCATCAGCTGCATTTAATTAGTACGAGATTCTTCTCTATTTTTCTAATAACTACTGCTGTCTCTCTCGCCAGCTGTACTATCAGAGGGAAAGCAAGTTATTGGAAACTAGAGAATAGCCCCTTAGAAATTAAATGAAGCTGATGCAGCAATACCTTTCAATAATATTATATATATAATATATATATATATATATATATATATATATATATTATATATATATATATATATATATAGTTGTTTTATCCTTCTTACTTAGTCGTTCCCTATTACGAGTCTTATCTCTCTCCAAATTAAGCCACAAAAACGAAATGGACCGCAACGGGCGAGAGGTTAATGAGTGACATAATCAGTTAAGTGGATTCACTCTGGTGTAACTTCTCCAGAGATGCCTTGCCTCGGCAGTGGCCAGATTCATTTAGGAGCCCTAAGGAAAACAGGTCGCTTGCGAGAGTCAAGCCAAACACACACACACACACACACACACACACACACACACATACTGACAGACAGAGAAGTTCCTCAGTAGACCCGAGTTCGATTCCCCGCTCTGCCAACGTGGAGTCAGAGGAAAATTGGTTTTTGGTGATTAGAAATTCATTTCTCATATAATGTGGTTTCGGATCCCACATGAAGCTATAGGTTTCCGTTGGTAGGTAACCAATTGGTTCCTAGCCACGTCAGAATATCTAATCTTCGGGACAGCCCTAAAAAGAGCTGTTCATCAGCTCAGTGGTCTGGTTAAACTAAGATTACGTATGTGACAGACAGAGATGCCCTGTGTGTGTTAATATTAAACTTCTGCTTTTCTTGACTGGTGTATAATTTATTACAAGGTTGAATTTTAAGACCTTTACTATAAATGAATTGACAAATGAATAATTACATTAACGATACATTTATACTGTACTGATGAGTGAAACTAGGTAAATAGCATAACTTTAGATATCATGTATTTGAAATACGTCCATCACATTATTCTGAACTTTCCCATAATTTATCAGAGCGCCAGATACTCCTGGATTCAAGTATCCATGAGGAACAAGGTGTGATCCGACCACCAACTTACTCGGGGCACGTGCTAAAATCTACGGTCAAATAGAGTGGTGTTTCAGCAACGAAAATTAAAATAAGTACACTATATTTTATTAGAAGTAATTGTTCCATACTGTTTAACATGCACGTATCCCATAAACTGAAGAAGATAGACATATTTTATTTATGTTACGGAATGCAGATATTGGTACAAAAAAAAAAAAAAAAAAAAAAAGTTCCAGAAACCTCCTTTCAAAGCTGCTGGGACCATTCATTCCACTGGCATTAAATCCTTACCAGAAAATCCTTCTTTGAACCAGACGAATATCGAGGAGCCTCTGAATGGCGGTGTTCCCAGAGCTCAATCCAATGCACTTATTCAACCGCGTCTCGAGGATCTTGAGAGGTTGTGGAACGAGAAATTGAAGATTTCAGTAAAGGACTGCTTGTCCAAATATGTTTACACCCAGTGCTTTTGCAATGATATGATTAGGGAAGCATATCATTATTTTTTTTATAGACATGTAAAGTAAAAACTGTCATTTTTAAAAATGATAACGGATAACTGCATCACAGTATTAATTATTTCGACCACGCTAAAACCACACAGTTTAATAAACTTAATAAAAACAAATTCCTAGGTCTTCTGAAATATATATGAGATTTAAGTGGACGTGTCAACATTGTAAGCATACGTAAAAGAAAGGGGTTGAATATTTACGTGACTCTAGTGACAAGCAATTTCATATCGAACACCGATTGGGCAGGAAACAATAGCTGAGAGTTTGAACTCTAATATACAAGACAGACAAATTATGTTATGTAAAAAAAGGGAGATATCGGCTTCGCAGCCCGAGACGCAATTGTTTGGATTCACTTTGGGAATCCTTCGGTCCCTGTTATTGTCGTCCCTCGATCGGCAGAGGCATTTTGGGAGGGATGCTGCTTTCCTTCCAAGAGAAGTCATTTTTATTCAGACTATCAAGGACAAAGGCCTCTTGCGTTCCTGAGAGAGACCACAATGGCGTGGTATGTTCTCTGTGTTGAGGTATGTCTGTGATAGGTTCTTTCTTTGTTTTTAATTATAAACCGAATCGACAAAATAATCCATTAAAAAAAGAAATAAAATGCTTTTCATTTCTAATTACCAATAATGAATAACATGACGACTGGGCATAAGTACGGTAAAAACAAGGCGTGATCCGACCTCCAGCTTACATGGGACACGTGCAAGATTTTTCCCCTCATGCATAAGTTGTCAACATTATATACCTAACTTAACGCAAATGAAAAAGTGCTAAAATCTACGGTCAAATAGAGCTTTCTTTCACCAACGAAAATTAAAATAGATACGTTATATTTTATCAGAAATAATTTTTCTGTATTGGTTAACGTCCACATTATTTATTCTTTTACATATTCAATCTAATAAATGAATCATAAATATTGTATCCTAAAATTCTGTATCTTTAAACTCAACGCGAAAACACCACCTTTTCAGACATTTTCAGGCTTTCCTACCTAACCCCCCCTCTCAAACAACAACAACAGATTCGTTTTTAGGCTACTCTCCGAGTAAACGTTAAAAATTCTCGAGGGAAAACCCTGTGAAACGCGATAAAAAAAAAATAATATATAGGGCTGCGGAAGTTTTACAAACAACGTCAGTGTTAACGGCGAATTGCGACTCAAAAATCTTCCTCGCTAATGCAGAGATCAACAAGATCCGGAAATGGCAGGAAAAAAAAGGGGTTGGAGATGAAGAGGAAGAGGAAAGTGGCTGGGTGGGGGAGGAAAGGTGGGGAAAGAGGGAAAAGGAAAAGAGGAGTGACAGGCACGGAATATTGCTGGATTATCTGAAAATATAGACGAACGAGATAGATTGACAGTAGTGGGAGCAGATGACGAAGGAAGATAATACCAAAATAAAAATAAAAAATCAAATAGGGGAAAAGATGAATAAAAAGCAAGGGAAAACCAAAAACAACAAGAGGACAGAATAAATTAGAGGATATATCATAAACATCTTGTAAATCGGTACTACTGTTTGGTCAAGAGGTCAGTATCATACATACTAAAATTAACAGCTGCAAATATATAAACGGTTAGTGGTATTCTTATATGTTTATATAATAAACAGAATGAAAAGGTCGCATAATGTTATTCATCTAACACGTTATGGATGAAATGTTCTCATAATATAAATAATTCCTTTTTTTGCTTACTCGGGTAGTAAGCCTACGCACTACTTTGTTGTTCTTGTTATTTTGTTAGGGCGGGAGGGTGAGGGGCGGCAGGAAAGGTCTATGAATGACCCTAAAAAGGTCTGGAAAAACTGTTTATCAAGGAAGGGCCTCCCAAACTCCTCTACCAAACGCGGGACGCCAATAACAGGGACCAAAGGATTCCCCAAGTGACTCCAAACAATTGCGTTTCGGGTTGCGAAACCGATATCCTTCTTTTTGCATAACATAATTTTTCTGTCTTGTGTATTAGCGTTCAAATTCTCAGCCATTGTTTCTTGACCAATCGGTTTCCGAAATGAAATTGCTCGTCTCCAGAGTCACG
>NC_087204.1:2643697-2651197 GCF_015104395.2 Macrobrachium nipponense
ACATTCATCTAAATGTAGCTCTTGCACGAATTAATTACAATAATAATGAACGTCAATCTGGTTATGAATAAACTAATCGTAAATATACACTTTAATGTGGGGTAATTATTAGCCAGGTTGCCCAGTCCCACATCCCATTTATGAAGTAATGAAATAATATTCTTCGAATCAGAAATGAGGTTATACGATTTCTGAATTCCAACAAGGCACATTTCGCAAATGGCAGAATCACATTTAATGAAGTGAGAATTGTGTCGAAATTCGACTAAGCCACGATGGGTAGAGAGAGAGAGAGTCGCAGATCCACACTTGTGCTCTGTCACACTTAAGCCTGGGCCCCATTAACGAGTCGAAGAACGAATTAATTATAACCTCTGGGGAAACTACTCTCTGTCAATGAAATTACACTTAACAATTTCTTGACTAATGTTCTAAGAGACTGCTAACCATTTTACTTACATACATAAATATATAAGGAAAATAAGGCGTGATCCGACCCTCAGCTAACTCGGGACATGTGCAAGATTAACACGCATAATTTGTAAACATTATATTCTTAACTTAACGGAAATTAAAACGTTCTAAAATCTACGGTGAAATAGATCCTTGCTTCACCAACGAAAATTAAAATAAATATACTATATTTTATTGGATACAATTTCTCTGTATTGTTAACATGAATATTATGTAGTTTTCGTTCTAAAAAATGAATCATAAATATCCTGTCCTTAAAATACCTGTATCTTTACCTCAATGCAAAACACTTTTTACCTTTTTCAGACTTTTTAGACTCTTCCTATCCATCAACAAGAACAACAAGAACAATAACAAAGTAGTTTGTAGGCTTACTCCCCGATTAATATATATATATATATATATATATATATATATATATGTGTGTGTGTGTGTGTAGATATATATATATATATATATATATATATATATATATATATATATATATATATATATATATATATCTATATGTATATATATATTTATATTTATATATATATATATATATATACATATATATATATATATATATATATATATATATATATATATATATATATATATATATATATATATATATATATATATACCAGCACAAACGCAAGATGATGATGAACGCCAGTATTTGTTTCCCTGCTTCACATTTGTTGCATGTTAATTCAGAAACGGCTGTCAGTTCTATATACACAAAAATCTCTGTATTTCAGCACTGAATGGATATTAAGATTTATGCAAATCAGTTACTGGCCCACGTGTATACTAATGATATCTTCCATTGAGCTTCTGTGCCGTGTTCCATTAAAAAGGGATGAAAAAAACTTAAAAAAAACTATGAGCTGGGATTTTTTAAAATTTAAATATGAATGGAAGTTATGACACAAAAAAATAAATATAAAAAGAAATACAGAACAACTGCTACGAACGAGTGAAAGTTGTAAAGATTTTATGGTCTTAGAAAATACACACTTTACAGATCAAATGTTGTTTGTTTATATATATATATATATATATCTATATCTATATATCTATTATTATATATATATATATATATATAATATATATAATATTGAGATCGCTGCGAGAGAAGCATTACATCATGAAAGATGACAATTCTACGTGACTACTATCCAACCTGCATAATCAACAGCCTTTCTCTCTCTCTCTCTCTCTCACACACACACACACACACACACACACACACACAATGATTCTGGTTGAATCTGGTTGAACTCTGCATTCAAAATATTCACGTATGACAGTAAAAAATGAAGGTAGAGCATAAAGACTGGTCCGTACTTTATCAAAAATATATAAGATTTTTAAAAAGTGATGATCCCGTGATTTTTCAGAGTTCACTCACCCATTACCCGCTCTCTCTCTCAACGTTTTCAATAATCCTTTTTAATATAAAAGGTTTTTTTTATTTTTTTTTCTTATCTATTCTTTTTAAAATTCCCGCCCCCTCTCAAATAAAACATAATTGCGGAGTTGACCATACGGTAAACTGCTATATAGTTTCCAAAATCGGTGGAATACAAAATATAATGACATATAAAACGTTATAATTAATATGATTTTTGTAATTTTTCATTCTATTTGGCATTCCATCATAAAAGCCTCATCATCTTGAGAGACTAACTCCTCACGGTAATGAATCCGAGTCTCTCTTCGCCTAATATGGACAGTAAGTTGTTCCATCAACCACCGATGATCAAATGAACTCCCATGGTCCTTGATCGAATAATATTTTGGGCGCCTATGGACATTCGTGGGACATTCTTATTTACCTTATGTATGCAGATCTGTCAAAGTTAACATTTCCTGTTCCGTCTCTGGTCGTATTTTTTTTTTTTTTCTTTCTTTTACAAAACAAGTTTTATTACAATACGGTTATATTGGCACGATCTGTCTGTCGGTGTATCTGCCTCTGATTATTTTTACACTTCTATTCGGAGGTACCTTCGGTTCCTCATTCACCTTCTCCATCAAAGGATTTGATTTTTTATTATGATTCCGAAATGAGATCTTTTGCTATTTACATTTCGTGTAACAACGTACTGATTGGAGGAAATACGTATAAACCTCGACGAAGCCATAAATAACGTTACCTAACATAAAAACTGAATCTTCTGACATTTATTTCTTTTGGCGGTATAAAATAATGAACGGACTTATCCAAGAGATTGCGAGAGAATTTGCAATGCAATTGTATTGAATTATGTATCAAGGCGTAATAAATAAGTTAAGGGATGATATGAGAGGCTCATTATGATTGGTGCTTCTATTTTCATATTTGAAATAATCTCAGTTTACTCCAGCACTACTAATTCAACCTAACAACCTAACAAAACCTAACCTAACCTAGGGGCATGGCAAAAAAAAAAAAAAAACCGGGCTGGTGCAATACTAGCATATATCTCAGAACTTTGCGATGTGGAAGCTTATGAGTGCTCTATAATGTTCCTGTCTATAAATAAAAAAAAAAAAAAAAAAAATATCTACGACAAAAGCATGATCCAACCTCCAGCTTACTCAGATCGCATGCTAAAATCTACGGTCAAATAAAGCGTAGTTTCACCAACGAAAATTAATTATATAAATGTGCTAAATTCTATTATAAATAATTGTTCTGTACCGTTTAATATGTACATTATTTATTCTTTACATTTTCATTTTGATAAATAAATCATAAATATCCTATCTAAAACTCCTGTATCATTAACTCAATGTGAAAACACCTTTTTCAGACCTTTTTAGGCTTTTCCATATTGCTTTCTTATCCCCTCTAACAAGAATAACAACACGCAAGATCAACAAAAACAACAAAGTAGTTGTAGGCTTACTCCCCGATTAAGTGAAAATAATAATTATTTCAAGTATCATTTTGTAAAACTAACCTTTTAACAGATGTCCTTTCCCAGAATTACTTCTTGACAAAACAAGCGGACCAGACGGCGCACTGCGAACAATTGTAAAATGATTTCATCTTTCTGTGTCTCTCTTCTTTCTTTGTGAAAATCAAATTACCGATCTCCAGCGAGAGACTCCGTTGTTCTGCTATTCTTCTTTTGTTCGATTCCCATCTCGGAAAGAGATGGATTCCATGTTGTTCCTGTAAAGGTTTTTTTTCCTTCGTCAGGGAGCAAGCCTATAAACTACCATGTTGTTGTTATTCGGTTATTGTTGTTCTTGTTGGGGGGTTATGACAGCCTAAAAATGTCTGAAGAAGAAGTTTCGCGTTGAGGTAAAGATACAGGTAATTCTTCCTCCGGTTGACATATATGAAAATATATTATTTCCGAGGAGGAGCGAATTGGATATTAAAAGACGTTTGTATCTTAACGCTTGTATATGATAATTCACACATATATATATATATATATATATATATATATATATATATTATATAATATATATATATATATGTGTGTGTTGTGTGTGTGTGTGTGTGTGTCTGTGGTGTGTGAGTGTGTGTGTGTGTACAGTAAATGCCAGCCTCATTCCAGGGAAGTGGCCGCACATTCCAATTTCCAGGACGGAAATTCAGTCCAGACTGGGAAAGTGAAAAACGAATATATTGGAGAACGCTTGAGTGATCGTCTCTGAAGGAACTTTCCCTGTCTCCCGACAATTCTCTTCGCCAACAACGAATGGAACACCGAGGGTCCGTTCCATACCTGTAAACCGAAAAAACTTCTGAAGGAAGAATACCTACCGGACGTCCCGCTGGAAATCCTGGAAAACCCGGAAAGCCAGGAAAGGAATTGCGATAGGTTTATATATCTACGTCGGCTCCAGCTTGCTCGTGACGCGTGCGAGATTGTCCCCTCATGCGTAAGTAAACATTATGTTCCTGACTTAACGCAGATTAAAACGTGCTAAAATCTATGGTCAACAAGAGCCTTGTTTCACAAGAGAAAATTAGAATAAATACGCTATATTTAATTGCGTACTGTTTACTTTGCGCGATCATTTATTTTCTTACATTTCCAATCTAATAAAAAAAATCATAAATATCCTATCATAAAATTCCCATATCTTTAACTCAAAGTGAAACATACTCTTCAGACGTTTTTTAGGCTCTCCTACCTCCCAAAAAAACAAACAACAAAGTAGCTTGTAGACTTACTCCCCGAGCAAGCGAAAATAAAATCAATCAGTAACATTTTCGTCTATAAGAGGTGAAAAGAAAAACTCGAGCCACTTGGGAGATCAGTCTTTCTATCCAACTGAGGGAACGCTTTTACTAGTTGTTTTGGTGTGGTCTTCGCTTCGCTATTAACGCTCTATGACGTGTCCGCAAAATAAAAAATAAAATAATATATGCATATTATATATATATATATATATATATATATATATGTGTGTGTGTGTGTGTGTGTGTGTGTGTGTGTGTGTGTGTGTGTGTGTATATACGTTCAGCAAAATTGGGAAGAAAATATACACATCCTACGTTCAGTTAAAATTAGAAGAAAAATTACATCCTACGTTCAGTAAAATTAGAAGAAAAATTACATCCTACGTTAAGTAAAAATTAGAAGAAAAATTAAATTCTATGCTCAGAAAAATTAAAAGAAAAATTACTTCCTAACGTTCAGTAAAATTATAGGAATAAATACATCCTACGTTCAGTAAAATTAGAAGAAAAATAACATCCCACGTTCAACAAAATTAGAAGAAAAATTACATCACACATTCAGTAAAATTAGAAGCAAAATTACATCCCACGTTCAGTAAAATTAGAAGAAAAGTTACATTCTATGCTCAGAAAAATTAGAAGAAAAATTACTTCCTAGTTCAGTAAAATTAGAAGAAAAATTACATCCTACGTTCAGTAAAATTAGAAGAAAAATTAAATTCATTCTAGCTCAGAAAAATTAGAAGAAAAATTACTTCCTACGTTCAGTAAAATTATAAGAATAAATACTCCTACGTTCAGTAAAATTAGAAGCAAAAATGACAAACCTACGTTCAGTAAAATTAGAAGAAAAATTACATCTACGTTCAGTAAAATTAGAAGAAAAATTACATCCCACGTTCAGTAAAATTAGAGTTACATTCTATGCTCAGAAAAATTAGAAGAAAAATTACTTCCTACGTTCAGTAAAATTAGAAGAAAAATACATCCTACGTACTGTAAAATTAAGAGAAGAAAAATTACATCCTACGTTCAGTAAAATTAGAAGAAAAATTAAATCCCCCGTTCAGTAAAATTAGAAGAAAAATTACATTGTATGTTCAGTAAAATTAGAAGAAAATTACATCCCACGTTCAGTAAAAATCAGAAGAAAAATTACATCCACGTTCAGTAAAATTAGAAGAAAAAATTACACCCCGTTCAGTAAAATTAAGATAAAAATACATCCTACATTCAGTAAAATTAGGGGGGAAAATACATCCTACGTTCAGTAAAATTAAGAGGAAAAATGCATCCTACGTTCAGTAAAATTAGGTTGGGGAAATACCCATCATACGTTCAATAAAACTGGCAGAAAAAAACACAAACGTTCAGTAAAACGAGGAGAAAAAAATTACATCCTACATTCAGTAAAATTTGCAGAAAAACACATTCTACGTTCAGTAAAATTAGGAGAAAAGAGTGAAACGAAACGTCTAAAGAGAGTAAAAAGAAACGGATAAAAAAAAGACAAAAAAATAGGACGCAAAGAAAAAGAAAAAAAACTGTTGTCAGAGAAAAGGGGAACTTTCAGGGACCCGAAAATATAGTAGGGTTTCTTCCTCTCGAGCGGCTCAGTTAATTGGAGAGAAGAAATTTCTCTCCCCTGGGAATGGGGCTTCTACAGGGTAGGAGGTCTCTCTCGGTTTCCTTTTTTCTTTTTTTGTGAATCACTCAGTCCTATTATATTTTTGCCAGTTTGTGTTAATATATTATGTCCCTATGTTTTGATTTTAAGTTTTATTAATCATTCATCCTATCTCTTCATACCAGTGCTTGGTGACTCTGTATCTTATCCCGTTGTGTTTGACTGTAATTCAATAAGATGAAAGGATATTCGATCGCTATAATAGGAATTACATGAAACAGGTTAGTGCTGCTATGTCAGAGAATCACTTTACATAACAAAGATTACAACGTTCTTGAAATAATCGATTGTATATTTCAATTTTTTTTTGTCCGAGTACAGATGAGATACTCATTCCCTGATAAAACGGCCACAATATCCAGTTAATTCTGCAATAACTAGTTGCACAATTACCACCGTGAAAGAATTTTACCTCTACATCAACCTAGAAACTGAGCATGATCACTTGACCGACTACTGAATGCGATTCTGTGGACTAGCTTGACGATTTAGTTCAGTTAAAATGTTAAAATGCCAGATTAAAAAAAGAATAGAACTCAGCGTATTCAGATATCCATAAAAAGGAAAACGACGTAAATTCTCAATATAATATATATTATATATATATATATATATATATATATATATATATATATATATCCTTTTTTTATTAGCACTCACGATATTTCGTACGACTGATGATTTCTGTCTTTTTGTTTTATGGTGTTTTTACTATGGATGGAACCAGTAGTTATTCAGCAACGGGACCAACGGCTTTACGTGACTTCCGAACCACGTCGAGAGTGAATTTCTGTAACCAGAAATACACTTCTCTAACCCATCAGTGGAATGCCCGAGAATCGAACTCGTGGCCACCGAGGTGGCAGGCCAAGACCATACCGATCACGCCACTGAGGCGTTTGATTTCTGGTCAAATGCCAAGGGGAAAATTCTAGATCAGAAGTGCCTTCATTTCGTTATAGTCCTAGAATTACTCTGGCGTTTCAGATGCTTCTGAAGGCAGATTCGTTTTCATATTCTGCCTTCAATAAAATAAAAAAAAGGGCATTGCGCTAGGAATAAAAAGTTCTCGCGCACAAAATGGTAAAAAGGTGCAAAGGATAAATTGGAATGAAGACGCCAGAGAGTAAACAGCCGCAGAACGCAGACTCCTAAATGGCTA
>NC_087204.1:2656197-2714825 GCF_015104395.2 Macrobrachium nipponense
ATGGACATCCTCAGACGGAGGAGAAGAGGAGACACCGAGCGTGGCGGGAAGGCAGCAGGAAGCAATTACCAGGAGGCAAGTGGAAAGTCTTTTGTCATAAATGATCCCTGATTATTCCAGAAATTATCAGGGTGATAAAATGACGCCTCCTGTCAACGCTGTGTCATGCAAGAGGGAGAGAGGGAGATTCTGAATAGAGACTACCACAAACTCTTTGATAGGGCTCTGTTTCCGTTTCTTGATACAGGAATATTTAATATACTCTCTTTTCTTCAGTCAGTTATGGCTTTCCGAATAAAAACACAAGGCTTGATCCGACCTCCAGCTAATTCGGGTCACGTGCAAGATTTTTTTTTTTTTTTTTTTTTCCCTTTTTTTTTTTTTTTCCCTCACGCATAAGTTTGTAAATATTATATTTTTAACTTGAATGTAAATTGAAATAGCACGTTGTTTCATCGAAAATTAAAATAAATACGCTATATTTCATTAGAAATAATTTTCTGTACTGTTTCACATGCACATTACATATTTTTTTACATTTTCATTCTAATAAATGAATAATAAATATCCAATCCTAAAAAATTCCTGTATCTTTAACTCAACCCGAAACACCTATTTCAGACCTTTCCTAGGGCTTTCCTAACCCGCCCCCCCCCCCCCCACAACAACAACAAAGTAGTTTGTAGGCTTACTCCCGGAACTAGCGATACCACATTTGTGACTTTTCCCGTTGTACTGAAAAATAAACATTCTACGACTATGAAAACGTAGTAAAATTTCTATTCCATTTTCAAATGACAACATATATATTCATTTCTTAGTGAATGTTTTAATGAACCTTCTACCAGAAACTGTTTCGTTTAATTTTTTTTTTATTTCTACTGTAAGTGAATATGGCTTTAAATTAGTAAAGTTTCTTCATTGTACTTTGTTTTAGTTGAAAGAAAAAAAAGTTTGGATTCCATCGACTATGAAATGGGATTAAATGAAAATCCATTCTGAACCATCGGATAATCTGAATGGTATAAAAAATATTTGGCAATATTATTTTATAAAAAAGCATTAGAATTCCACATGCATATAAGATCGAAAGAACTCCTCGGAGTTTTTGTGTCAAAAAGGGCAAAAAATGGTCTCGTCAGGAAAATCATTACTCTCTCTCTCTCTCTCTCTCTCTCTCTCTCTCTCTCTCTCTCTCTCTCTCTCTCTCAAAAGCAATCGACAACGCCTCGAACTCACAATCGAAGAAGAAACTTGACTTACCGAAGGAGTTTGTGTTTTTCTTCTGAACTTCGCAAATGGCGCCTGAACGGTACCATCAACGCGCCTGGGTAGTTAATGCAAATCTCATTCAGTTCTGTCATCGTCTGAACCTCCACAGCATCTAAGATGGCAGTTTTTATTCCTGAAAGACGAAAATAAATTATGATTCTCAAAGAGCTTTTTTATTTTTTATTTATTTATTTATTATCATTATTTTTATTTTTATTTATTATTATTATCATTTTTTTTGCATGAAGGAGATACAGACACGAATCATTATGCAGATACGAAAAAAAATATATTTATTTTAATAAAATGGGGTTGAGAAAGAGCAGAGAGGATATTAAATTGTATAAGATATGCTAAGTAAGAAAAAAATATACAGGTAATATGAATGAAACCCATTATACACATGGCAAATTGACAAGCACTGAAATCATAAAGTATACCAGTGATCACAGTCACTGATTCATGAATATGAAAATATGAGGTTTTGAGCATAACAGAGTTTTGAACTGCCCATTAAATTGAAAGAAATATCAAAATAAAAAAAAAATAATCAAAGACATATGAACATGAAATATGCAACTCCGAAGTCTCCAGATCTCTAGAAGTTTTACCAAAATATGCAAAGTATATAAAGGAGGTTTATGAAACGGACCATAAGGTACCATAAGTCTTTTTATAGAGGAGAGTTATGGCCTGAAACTCTGCATATCAATGAAAACTGCATAAATTTGGTTTAACGAAAGATGAGCAGCCAATAACCAATGAATAAAAGCGTAAAAAATTTTTTTACTTTGTTGCAAACCTTCAGAAATGCTGAAAATAAGAGATATTAAATATTTACTTTTTCATTCCGGTACAAAGAATTAATACAGAAAAATAATATATCGTAAATTTTAACAATTTCAAGTTGAAATTCGAGTATCCTTCAACTTGGAATTATGGCTACCTCAGGGAAACATTGTATCTCAATAGTCCAATCCAACCAATCACAAAAAATAGAAAATGTGGACAAATGAGAAGTAAACTCAAGCACTAAAAGCAGACAAAGGTGTCGCTGATCTGACAATTCCTGCTTAGATGGTGATGGTGTAAACACAAACCAAAATATGTGGTAAACATAAATCGATAAACAAAAGAAACGTGACAGAAAAGGGTCTGTACATATAGTAGCTTAAACTAGAAGACGACCAGTTGAAGAGAAACAATGTTCAGGATACTAAGTCAGGGAATAAGGACTTGGATAGTCAATTTAAAAAGATCGTTCTTAAATATACACATTTGAAATCGCCTATCTGTATCTGTCTAAATTATGGTACTGAATGATCTGGGCTATAGTAGATTCACATCAACCGTGCATTCAATGTCTAGGCCCGTACCTTACGGCGCTCCTGATTTGCTGTTGATAAGCCAACTACAAGACTGGAAACTCTGTCTCTCTCGAGAGAGTTCACATGGGTAGGATCTATGTTCCACTTCTCCCGAGGGATACGTCTTTCAGGAGAGGTGGAACATAAATCATACCTATGTGAATTCTCGAGAGAGACTGAGAGTTTCCAGCCTTGTGATTGGCTTATCAACAACCAATCAGGAGCGTCGTAAGGGACTGGCCTAGACATCAAATGCACGGTTGATGAGAATCTACTATAGAAGTATATACTATGTAACTCAGTTCCCTCAGGATACACAACACAGCCTTCCTTCCTCGTCAGTGTCTCCTACATGTCTTTACTTCATAACACCCACCTGCGACGTCAAGTCACACAAAGTCGATTACTGACTCCAACTCCTGAACTGCATATGACGTCTGTCACCATCTGTAAAGGCTCTCTCTCTCTCTATCTCTCTCTCTCTCTCTCTCTCTCTCTCTCTCTCTCTCTGGTTTGTAAATGCATATAAATGTATTAATACGTTTTCCTCCCTGACGCATGTATTACGTCGTTACCAGCTATGTTTTGTTATCGTTTTTCATTTTGTTGTTATCATCATCATTATTATTGTTGTTGTTATTATGTATACCACTGCAATAGGTAACTTTTACTTCTTGTAATATCAATATTTCTATTCCTGATTAATATTTCTATTCCTGGTTAATGATATTAAGTGAAATTCTGCAAACTCCGTTCAATTCCTATATTTAACGCCTGCTCTCGTCATCAGCAACCTCTCTCTCTCTCTCTCTCTTTCATCCACACACGCTTTATGTACATACACGCCAACATTCATAATCCTTAACCAAAATGAACTAATAGTTTTATACATTTTAAAACGTTGACGCATTGGTTGGTGATTTAAAGGTCACAAGCTCTCATATCTACATTCACTTTCACAATAAAAAAAAAAAAATATTCTTTCATAGCGTTTGCATATGTCTGACGTTGATGTTAACATCAGATCTACGTTAAAATGCTGTTTACATCTGTGGCCAAAGGCACCACAATCATGATTCATCTCTCAATTCCTCAGCGGGTCGCATACTACGTAAATGACAGCCAGTTTGACTGTTCAGCCGTGGGAACCATTCAATTCCTGAATTTCGACGTCCGGGCGCCTACGTATCTCAGGCAGGACCCACCACCTAAGAGGCATACTCTTTTCAGTAGCATCTAACGTCACGGCGATTTAGAAAGCCAGTTTGAGTTGTTAGAGGAAAGAAGGGTCTGAATTTAACGAGTTTAGAGTATCGTTTCAAACTGTCACAAGATTATCGAAGACTCATCGAGGCACCTCAATATGACGAGATGAGGAGTAAGATTTTATGGAGGTGAGCCATAAAACCAAATAAATCCCTCAGGTAACAATTTCTTGTATTTACACACAATAATTCACTATAGTAGTAAAGAAGTGTGTACACGAGTTTTGAACGTCCTCAGGACACGGCATTGGCAATTTATATGGAAGAAAATCATTCATGAAATTATAGCAACGTCAAGTCCTTATGTTTGTTTGTATGGTCTTTTTACGTTACATGAAACCAGTGGTTATTCAGTAACGGGACCAACGGTTTTACGTGACTTCCGAACCACGTCGAGAGTGAACTTATATCACCAGAAATACACATCTCTGACTCCTCAATGGAATGCCCGAGAATTGACGTCGCGGCCACCGAGGTGGCAGGCCAAGACCGTACCGATCACGCCACTGAGGCGCTTCAAGTCCTTATGGTCTAGAACTATTCTTCAATGAAGTCTTACAGACTTCTAAAAATGAGCACAAGCCTTTTTTTAAGCATATAAGCGATCCGGGATTTTCATTAATTCGATACAAATAAAAGACAGATGGCATGAAACTACGAACGCCGTAAAATATTTAAAAAAAGAAAAAAAGGAATAAGTGGTAGGTATTGGGAACGTCAGCAATTAAACAATTGACTCTATAGAGAATCTGAGCCACTGAAAAATCTCCCCAAACATCCATCAAAACTAACACCATTCTCGGTCAAACTCACATGAACTCTTAATTAATTTCTCGAGCGTCATGCATTTAGAAAGTGCTATTCATTAACCGTTCGAGGCAGATGTGGTCGATTCATAATTAAGTTCGGCTTTGCGTAGAACAATAATCTCGTGAGGATAAATCTAATATGCTCTTTTTTTATATAATTCAAATGAGCATAAGCTCATTTCGTCACGTTCATCTCCCTTACACTGCGCTTCGTTTTATATTATCCGTCTCTTGTTCTCTGTAATGAAACATCTCATCTCATCCAAGCTAATCTATTTTTTTTATTAGCTAACCTACTTTCAAAAGGCGTAGGTACGGACGCGTGGACGGGAAGTGTTGGCTATGAATATAATTACAACCGCTGTTTAGTTTCGTCTGTAGCAGCATTAAATACAGAAAATTATTTTGAATTTACGTTAAAAAGAATGATTTGCCCTCGAGCCGATACTGCTAACTTGTTAAAATGTTCTTCATTATTAGTGATGCCATATTAGTGTATCAGAGAGAGAGAGAGAGAGAGAGAGAGAGAGAGAGAGAGAGAGAGGAGGATAATACCATACACTATAATAACGAATAATAACACTGAACGTCATGTGTACATGGACTGAGTACCTTCCTCTTGACTTGTATAACGGCATCAAAACTGAGAGAGAGAGAGAGAGAGAGAGAGAGAGAGAGAGAGAGAGAGAGAGCTATCGATGTAAGCAAACGAATCCAAACAGCTATAAATACACCGGTACGAACACAAACCACTATAATACATTTTTTAATCCCTGAAACTGCATCAGCATTTGAAATATTTCGACATAGAATATTTGTCGACATTCTTTACTCCTATTCAAGGTCTCCGTTTTCTGAATGCAGCGAAGTCATGGCGTTACTATGACGAAATAGCTTTCGGTGTTATTTCAAATATTTGCCATTCTGAAATCGGAAACAGCAACTACGTTTTTAACTGTAACTCTATTGTTTCCCTTTTCAGTATTCTGCGTTTGGTATTTCCATCAACAACGTTAAAGAAAAAATGCATCTAGGCTTAACATACGAGATAATACATTACATTCTCTCTCTCTCTCTCTCTTGTAAGCGTATAGAAGGATTATTCATTTAAAAAAATGGGAACCAGGCATGCATGAATAAACGCACCTATTCTGAATTTCAAAATTTAACTGTTTAATCCATTTTATGGTATATCGTACATCACAGGAATTAATATATAGCATTTTAAAACGATATTTCTACAATTATTTATTAGGCCTATTATCTTCTTTCTAGATATGAGCCTACAAATACTAAACTTGTACAGAAGAGTAGTAGGAATACAGAAGGTCTATGACCATAGATATTTGACAGATGTTTAGGAAAACAAATAGAGACCCGCGAAATGTTGAACAACTGGTAATAAGCAATGAATCATTAGACTAATACAATAAGTGAGGAGGTTACCCAGTCCTAATATAATGTTGATGTAAAATTCTCCCTTTCATAAGTACAAAATACCAGCAATAGTTTAGAAGCCATCCGAACACCAAACTTCCTGAATACCCAGCAAAACCTCAGGGCTTAAACCAAACAAAATATCTACTGTTACATTATTAGCAAACGGAATGGTAGCCAAACAAATACCATACCCTATACTCTGTTTTTTCCATCTGTCCGCCCGCCTTTGGTGTTTGCATATGGTAACACTGTGTCCTGGGTTTAGATAGTTACGCTATGTGTAAGTTTTAGGTAAATAAAAGGATATCTGGGTGCACATTTGCAACTGAAAAGTTATTCAATAGTTTACTGTATGCGAATTACACCGTTAATATTCGAAATAGGATGTTATTATTATTGTTGAATGTAAGCTGAACTTAACTATCAAAAGCCTAGGACGCAGTGTTACCATACGCAAGCACCACAGGCGGGTGCGCAAATGGAAAAAAAACGAGTATGTCATGCCAATTCAGTATGAGGTTACTTCGGCCTAATCGTAAAAAAATTAATTTTTGGAAGACGCATTGGTTCCAGCAGTAGGGATTGGCACAGAATACTGAGAGAGAGAGAGAGAGAGAGAGAGAGAGAGAGAGAAGAGAGAGAGTTTTCTTTGTGAGCTGTCTGAGAGATGGGTTTGCTTTGTGAGTTGTTTATCTATGTAATTTTCTTTAAATACTTTGCATACAACTTGTTTATTCTAGATATCCAAAATGAATTAAATCTAATTACCTGCAGAATGAATAATTCATTATAATACCCATAATGAAACATGTTAATTATAACAAGATTTTAGCCAGATCAAAACACTAGACCTAAGATTACAAAGTTTTCACATAGCTGGAAATCATGAATCTTACCATGGGCTTTAAAAAGTATATGAGGATCATCTTCTAATCCAGTACCATATAGCCACGACATCACAGTAAAGCGAGAAATCCAACTGAGAAAGGAAAAGGCGGGAAACTCCTCAACCTCTCCAACCACCTTTAGTTGTAGAGTGAGGTGACTACTGACTTCATTAGTAAGTGTTAGTTGCCAGATACTACTTGCACGGACTTTTGTCGAAAAGGTTATGGCTGTTTAACTTTTGAGTGGACGTACAAAAAGCTAATGAACGCTTATTTCAAAATGTGAAATCATTCAATTAAAAGTTTATTTGTATTTTCGTACTGGGCTTATAACAAAAATAAACTACGGTATTAGCGTTGTATGCATGTAACCAAGACCCACCGTTTCATCGCTACGACTTCCTCTTGTTTTGTTTCTCCCACTTAGGTTAACTTCCCTCTTATTTTTCTTTAAAATAAGCTTCTCTATCAATTCGTCATTTAAAAGTGTTTCATTTCCATATGCCCAAAAATATGACATTCCCGAAGGCCTCGTGGTCTCTGCATTAGTTGTCAGCAATTCCTGGATAGCGTCTAGTCTCACAAATGATTTTCATATCGAAAACAGACTTGCACTGGAGCTCTGACGTGAATTCAAAATGTCTAAAAGTTTGCCATGTTAGTCCTGCAGCATCCACATGAGCAGCTGAACAATGGAACACACACGACACATTCACAATGAAAGATACTAAACTGTTTAACCTACCGGTCACCCCCTCATAGGTGGTTGTTACCAAGGTATCCACCTATCCACCTTGGCTGTTATTTTCTATCTCACCTCGTTCGGTTTTTGTCAGTGCTATCAATAGCGATTGTCAGATGCCTTTTTGTATAAAAATGTTGATATTAAGAAAGAATTAACCTTCATCCGTGCATGAATAGTCAAGCAAAGCTTTGCAAGTTAATAGTTTATACTGAAACTTCAGTCATTCGCTAGTGAATCTACAATGTGCTTCAAGACCACATTCACAGCTAGCTATTACAGCGAATTGAGAATATAACTTTGTGTTTTGCAGCCGAGTGATTCTACTAGGTATTTTTATATACACTGCAGATGTATTTACATTCTATAATCTATAATAAATGACAAGATATCATGGACTAAACAAGTCTAATAAGATTATGATGAAATCAAAGCGCGTACTGCATACCTTAGTTTATTTTCTTGAGAATCACCACAGTAAGGGAGTAATAATATGTAGTCATTAAATTTTAAAATTAGTATGCTATGAATGATAGGTCAGTAAGTGTTTTTTCTGTGTTTTGTTATGGGAATTACACGATGATAAAAACAATTTATTTTATATATATATATATATATATATATATTATATATATATATATATATATATATATATATATATATATATATAGAGAGAGAGAGAGAGAGAGCGAGAGAGAGAGAGAGAGAGAGAGAGAGAGAGAGAGAGAGAGAGGTTTAGCGTCTGCGTCTGAGTCAGTACCAAATCAAACGGCTTAATAGATATTAAACTTGCCTTATAAACCGCATTCTTTCGAGAGCTATTCCCACTTAATTCCCTATCGCTTGGAATGCAAACCGGAGAACAATAGAGCCTTCCTTCCTCGAGACGACGAAACTGTCTATGCAGAGTAACTTTAAATGTATTTTCACAACTAAATATACGTGACACTTTCTTGCTTTTGAATTGTATAGCTTAACTCGGGATTTAACGTACTAGTACTAGGCCTATTTCTTTCGATGCCTTTACACTGGAATGAAGGTTTATTGAGAACTGAACATTAAAAAAGCACAGCACGGCAGTGGCAACAAACATCGAACAAACACCACGATGTGACAATGACCGAGTGGGAAGTATTTCTTCGAACTGAGGAGAAAAACATTGTTTCCCGAAGTGGAGAGTCCTGCACCAGACATGAGGAATCTCGAGGGTTTCTGATCAGTGATGGATTTGCACGAGTCTTCTTCTTCTTTTGTATTCCAGATATTTATATATATATATATATATATATATATATATATATATATATATATATATATATATATATATATATATATATATGTAATTATAAGAATGACTGAAAACGGAATTGAAAAAATTGAGCTGGAAACTGAACTGGAAAAACTGAACTGTAAAACTGAACTGAAAAAAATTGAACTGGAAAATTGAACTGGAAAACAGAATTGGAAAAATTGAGCTGGAAAAACTGAACAGGAAAAAAATGAACTGTAAAACTGAACTGGAAAATTGAACTGGAAAAATTGTGGAAAGGCATCATTTATATACATAAACAGTGCGAGAATAACCCTTAATGATAGATATTAACTTGTCTCAATTAACCTGGGATAAAATTTTGTTAAAATCATAAGTTATTTGATGATTGGAAGGTGGATGATCAACGTACCAATTTGCAGCCCTCTAGCCTCGGTAGATTTTTAAGATTTGAGGGCGGACGGATACCCATCTCAATAGTTCTCTCTTAACAGAAAAAATGCAAAAGGATTTTTTTGTTTTCATTGTCTGGTTTTATAAGAATGGACCACGAGAGAATATATATATATATATATATATATATATATATATATATATAATATATATATATATATATATATATATATATATATGAATATAATATATATATATATATATATATATATATATATTTATATATATATATATTCTCTCGTGGTCATTCTTATAAACCAGATCAATGAAAAACAAACAAAAAAATCCTTTTGCATTTTTCTGTTAAGAGAGAACTATTGAGATGGGTATCTGTCCGCCCTCAGATCTTAAAATCTACCGAGGCTAGAGGGCTGCAAATTGGTACGTTGATCATCCACCTTCCAATCATCAAATAAC
The DNA here is from genome assembly GCF_015104395.2 of Macrobrachium nipponense. Lineage (NCBI taxonomy): Eukaryota > Metazoa > Arthropoda > Malacostraca > Decapoda > Palaemonidae > Macrobrachium > Macrobrachium nipponense. The sequence continues at coordinate 2,666,120 of NC_087204.1, forward strand.
TTATGATTTTAACCAAATTTTATTCCAGGTTAATTGAGACAAGTTAATATCTATCATTAAGGGTTATTTCTCGCACTGTTTATGTATATAAATGATGCCTTTCCACAATTTTTCCAGTTCAATTTTCCAGTTCAGTTTTACAGTTCATTTTTTCCTGTTCAGTTTTCCAGCTCAATTTTTCCAGTTCTGTTTTCCAGCTCAATTTCCAGTTCAATTTTTCCAGTTCAGTTTTACAGTTCAGTTTTTTCCTTCCAGTTCAGTTTTCCAGCTCAATTTTTCAATTCCGTTTTCCAGTTCAGATTTCCAGATCAATTTTCCAGCTCAATTTTTCCAATTCTGTTTTCCAGTTCAATTTTTCCAGTTCAGTTTTACAGTTCAGTTTTTTCAGTTCAGTTTCCAGCTCAATTTTTTCAATTCCGTTATCCAGTTCAGATTTTTTCCAGTTCAATTTTTTCAGTTCAGTTTTCCAGTTCAATGTTTCTATTTCAAATACGGTCGATGTAATTACCAGAAGCAACATTCCCCCCACCCAAAGCCCACCCACCCCCTCGATCTCCTCTAATCTTCCGCTTGATCTGGAAAGGTAAGGCTCCTTCCTGACAGGTGTCTGTGTCGCCTGAGAAAAAGAATCCTTTCAATTAACGTCGCGGGAAGGACGAACACCTCCTGACGGCCATGAGGCAATTTCTCTGGAATCTTCAGTTTCTGGAACTCTCTCGTTTCCAGTCTCTGTCTTTCCGTGGACTTTCTGGGCAGAGAGAAGAACGCTTGGAAGAAGTAAATAGAAGAACACGGGGAAGAAGTTTATAATAACTTAGAATAATGAAGATATCAGATGATTAATGAAATAAAAAGGAATTAAGAGTAATTACAAATCAGTTATTCTTCAAATTACATTGGGGATTATGTAGGTATTACAGAGATAGGATATGAGTATCTTTCTTTTTATAAAGAACAACCAAAACAACAAAGTAGTTTATAGGCTTACTCCCCGAGTGAGCGAAAAAGAAAGTAAGAAAGTTCCTTAAAAGCCCAAGTCTCTCGGTTTGGTTTTATTTTTCCGTGCAATGTAAATCCTTCCGGAGGCCATTTGCATAATATATGCCGCCTTGGATAAAAAAAAAAAAAATAGGGGGCGGGGGATGGCGGGCCACAGGACAACTAAAGAAAAGAATAAGTGGAGTGACTTAAAAGATGAAACAAAGAGGACGACGAAGAATGAAGAGATTAGCTTACGCAAGAGAATGATATGTTTTAAGACAGAGGAGACTATATTTTATAACTATGGCCAGAATTTCTTCAAAGTGGAGGATGATATTCTTATTATAAAGTAGCTTTTTAAGATGTGACACACGCACACACATACAAACCACAACAACCAATTTCTAATTATATAATCAACTCTATACATGGGAAAATGTAAGTTAAGACTTTTATCTCAACATAGCTAAAATCAAAAACGTTTTCAGAAATTGGTGAGAATCGGAAAAGGTCAGTCATTTAAAAAATAATATATAAAATCAACTCTATATATTGGAAAAAAATTATAAAACGTCTATCTCAGCATAGCTAAAATTAAAAAAAAAAAAAGTTTTAAAAAATTGGTGAGCATCGGAAAAGGTCAGTCATTTTTTGGAAAAAATGTATACTCAACTCTATATATTGAAAGATGTAACCTTAAGACTTATCTCAGCGTAGTCAAATTCAAAAACGGTTTCAAAAATTGGGAAGTATCGGAAAAGGTTAGTAATTTTTTGTTTTTTAAATATATATGAATATGCTATTAAATGAATTCTGCATTTTTCTTCGACTTGTTTCCAGGAACGAACGTATATCACTATGGATCTAAAAACAGCAATATCTATAAAAGATATTTATCTTAAAATCATAAGTAAAACCACTTATTAATGCTAAGAGGCGGAGTAATAAGTGAAAAGTGAGGTTAGTGGCCTTGGAAAAAAAAACTCAACAAAAATTCACATAGAAAAAAAAGGACATCAGTAGAGAAAGCAGACAACGCCTAGGGAAAAAGCTTCCATTCCAGAACTGGAAAAAATCCCAGTATTGGATTTCAACGTGAATAAAATTATAAAATCGTTGGGCGCACAACAAGCAGAGCAAGTGCTTCTCATTTTTACCTGACTCTAGTTCATTTCTTCATCGTCCATACTTTTACTTTCTATTCTCTAAATAAATTTCAAAATCGTTTCATTGATTTATCTATCTATCCTTTTTCATCCATCTAACATTCATAACGTTTGACGCTTTATATGAATGTCAGTTTCGTAATTACAACTCTCATTGTAGACTAACTTTTAATTTCTAGTTGTTGCTCTCATATTTCCTCTCGTCGCTTCTTGATTACAAAAGAGTTATTTCTGAGCATTATTCTTTCTTCGCCTCTACATAGAACTCATTATATGTTCAGATAGAACAACAGGCTTTGTACGACAACCTCTTGGCTGTCCGGCTTCTCCAACTGCACTTCACTTTTCAGTTGTGAACAATCACAAATCCCTCTGCCGTAGCCTAGGAAGTCTCCTGTTGCAATTTGTTATGTCTGGTTGAAACACTAATGGGAGACATGACACAGCCATCACCCCCCTGCAAACTGGTTTGTCCGCCCGGGGTTGGGACTGGGTAGGTAGGGGAATGGAAGGGTAGGGGAGACATCCACCCTCAACCTGCAAACATGTTTTATCAGCCCCATTTTGGAGCGGGGTATGTAAGAGGAACAGAAGGGTAGGGGAGATATCCACCCTCCTACTGCAAAGATGTTTGTGCTCCCCGTTCTGGAGTGGGGTATGTAAGGGGAATGGAAGGGTAGGGGAGACATCCACTCTCCTCCTGCAAACATGTTTGTCCGCCCCCGTTTTGGAGCGGGGTAGGCAAGGTATTGGGAGGGTAGGGGGAAGACAGCAGCGCCAGGTTCCACTGCGTGTACCGCGCGCCAACAATCTAGTTCTATAGTGCATCTTTCTCTCACTCATTTCCTAGAATTTGTTTTGTTAAGGCAAATGAAATTCTGATCTTGGACCCTTCTCTTCTTCAGGACAGATAGACACTCAAAAGCGCTTTGCACTTAAGCTGTTAACCCACTTATTACTCTTACTTATTCCCGGTGACCCACTTAAGTCTCCTCGTGGCGTTATTCTCTCTCTCATCTCTTCTCTCTCTCTCTAAAGGAGTGAAACTAAAGTAAAAATAAAAAAGGTACCTGGGAAATGCCATGAGCTCACGGAGGAGGACGGCGGGGAGGGGGGTGGTGGTGGCCGCCGGGGCGGAGGGCAGGGAAGTGAAAAGTATAGGAATTCTCAAAGTTATTTTAAAATAATAAAGATTTTTTTTCTCGCGACAAATTGGTTGAATTGAATCGTTGAGATAAATCAGGATATTTTGCTAATTTGTAATATATATATATATATATAGTATATACTATATATATATATATATATATATATATATATATATATATATATATATATGAGAGAGAGAGAGAGAGAGAGAGAGAGAGAGAGAGAGAGAGAGAGCAGTGGGTCCTCTCGAGACTGACGCATGGAATTTCTGATTTGTTTCTTCTTATCTTTGTGAAAAAAATAAAAATCTAATATAATATATTCTTTTCAACACAATTTTTCATTCATTTGTATTCACCTTTTCCTCTTTCTATTTTTTGTATTATGTAGACATTTGACCTCAAATAACCAAAATATCACCCTCAATATATATTTCCATACAAACTTCCCCACTCTCTCATGGGAGAAGAGTGAAGGGAATACCCCATACCACATCCACTGTCCCCACTCTCTCATGGGAGAAGAGTGAAGTACCACTTCCCTTTAAATAAACAGAGAAAAAATGTAGGAAAAACTCGAAAGCTTTTCAAAAGGTCAACCATTACATTGGGTTTTCATTAGCCGCGAATTGAGAATAGGGGGAATAATCAAAAAGGGGGAAAAAAGGAAATGGAAGGATGAAAGGGGAGAATTTTTCTGATAAAAAAAAAAATGCAAACGAAAGGCTTTGATAATAATAAGGAAGGAAAAAGGCTTCGATAATAATGAAAAAGAATTTCTGTTATAAATAACGTGCAATAGTCATCAATTACCAGCAACCATCAAATTAACCATGAACAAGTATAACATATCTGTAAATACATATAACTCTACTTTGACACTGAACTGAATTGAGTAGAGACTTTAGCCCTAAAGGCCAAGCAATGGGACATTCAAGGTCATTCAGCGTTGAACGGGTCAATTAACAGTAAAAGGTTTGAAAGGTGTAACAGGGAAGAAAATCTCAAAGCAGCTGCACTATGAATCAATAGTTAGGAGAGGGTGAAAAGTAAGATGGAGAAAGATAATATGAAAGGAGGTACAATAAAGGGAACGAAAGGGGTTGAAGCTAGGGGCTGAAGTAATGCCTCAGTGCACCTCATGAGGTGCACTTACGGTGGCGAGGTCCTTTAAGATAGTTGCAAATATTCACGTTTCGTGTAACTGATGAATCACAAAATATTTATTATCAGAATGTATTCTAACGCATAATCAGTGTCTATTATTAACAAGAAACAAAACTTGTTTAGTGTACATATCAGTATACAGTACCGGCGATAAATACATAAAATATTCGCCATCATCCGACATGGTTACTTGTTCCTAGCTTCTATATACCAACGAGCATGAACAGACAGTGGTGGGCGCTTAGTTGGAAGGTGTCGGCAGCTGTAGTAATTGTACATGAAATATATGACAATAAAATATAAGGATTTTATCCCGAACCATTGCTATTCAAATATACTTATTTTCAAATCAAATATGAGATACGCACGCTAAGATAATTTTCAGATCAATCTGAAAGTGGATTTAATACTGGATTCGACCCAGTTGGTAGGTTAATAGAGTAAGACACCCCTGGAACCCCACCCTCCAGTCCCAAGACTCCCCAGTTCCCACCCTCCCCAGTGTAGTTTGAGATATTGGTGAGTGTTTATGTGTCGGCGCGTAATCGGTTTCATCCGATCTGCTGGGTGACCTAAACAAGCTATTGGTAGTCTTGGTTTGCAAATGAGTATAGAAATAGACCAGGAATTGAGAGAAGAATACTTTAGCTTCGTATCGGAAGAACGTGGGGGATTAATCATGTGTTTTTAAATCGAAAATGGCGTACATAGGTCTAACAGCAGAAAGCATGACGTCCTGGATTTTGGTTTCTATCGTGAGGTAGAGGTTGGTAAGTGCGATTATTTTCCCAGACATGAATTCAAGTAGTATTTTTGAATAATATTTACTGTATATTCCATAATGAATACCTTACTGCACATCGGGGGCGTAAATTCAAGATAGTGCTGCTGGGTGGTTTGGTCTAACCGACATCGGCCTATAGTGTTAGCTCGCACCGGCCATTTTTTGCTTATTATTTTTTATTTCTATTTTCACTCTTCATGAATGGCTTTAATAATTATGCTCCCCAAAGCTCTTATGCTACAGGGTCGGTCTGCAGAAGGCAACGAAAGCATGCCTTGTGGTTAGGTCTAGGTTTCAGACACCACCTTCAGCCCTTTCGATGGACAAGGCTGCATTTAGGCCTAAAGGCCACCACTAACTTATATTTAAGCCTATTCAGGCAATTCTGAACGTTAATGCGAACACCTGCTCAGTATTCCTCGCCTACGCAACGTATTGAACAAAATAGCTCACGTCAATCGACGAGGAGCCTTCAGCCAAACGGCTGCACATGCGCACTGCGACGATAGATATGAATAACATTGAGTTTCATGACATTAAAAAACGCTTATATCTAAATTGATATGTCGGATTTTCTAGGGTTTTTTAATGATGCGGATGCCACAATACTGTATCTTTATAATTTTCCACAGGACTAATCACTGTATAATGAATGCTGAAAGTGGCAGCATCATTCCTCATTGTCTCGTAGATTTCGTCGAAAGATATGTGAATGTGGCTTTGTTGCTTTGGCTAGTAAAAACTAAAGCGTAATATGTTTAGTTTCGTGGATGTGGTACCATAATATATTATATATAGATTCGATATGCTCAATTATTTAATATATAATATATATATTGATAGGTATATATATATATGATGATATAGATTTAATTTATACGATATTTTATAGTATATTTATATATATGATATAATAATCTTATTATATAATATATATATAATTTAATTATTTTTATTATATATATAATAGTAATATATAGATAAACTAGTTAGATGATATATGATATATATGACGTATATAATCTATATATAAGGTATAATGTAATATCGTAGAGATTAATTATATATATATTATATTATTATAGTTATATATATAAATATATATATTAGATTATTAATTATTTATATTTATCATATTTAATATATATTATAATATAATATATATATATATCATATATATATTCTATTATATATATCATATATACTAATATCTATATATATCATATAATTTTATAATATATATGCACAAGTTACTCTTTAGATAAGACTAAAATATTCATTACAGCAAAATGATGTAAAACAAGAATAGGCCAGTAATGCGTCTATTCATTTTTAAAATGGGAACAAATTAAAATTCAACATTCTCGTGAAAAAAAAACATAACAATATTAGATCGTATGCTTATTCGTTGCTCACACCTAATGTCAACTAGTTCAGTTCTGAAATTAAATTGACCAATAAACACACAAGTGAAACAAAGGAACAGTGTTAAACTATGGATGTTGATCTGAACACACCAGTATCAATAGTTCTAATGAAATAGCAAAACAATATTAGTCCTATATATGACAACTTTGGAAAGAAAAACAATTACCAACTTAATTAACACCAGTATTTTGCCAAGGAAGTCTTCCTTCATGAATAATTCATAAAATATTCAATAAACATTATGAAATCCTTGGAACCAAATTTAACCTCTTGTAATAAATTCATACGGGAGTATCGAATTAGCTTTATTTTTTTCCAACCTCTCTTTCAGTGGACGTCTTACTTGACGTTTATCATTTATTGTTATTTTTTATATCAGCCGCAACTTCGTGTGTTGACCGCCATGGCTGCTACTGAGTACTGAGGAAAAAGACTGCATCGTTAGTGGTGAAGATTTGCTTGCCCGGTTGTTGTTTTTGATTGAGCTGCCACAACTCAAAATCAAGGCTCACTTTCTCGCTGTATTTACCAAATATTTGCTTAATTCCTTTAAAAGAGCAACGTGACAGAATTTTTCCATTTACTTTCAGATCGAATGCTCTCGATGTAACAGTCAGGTCAGCCAAGATGGTTTCGGGGTCGAAGGGACGAACGGACCCAGGACCCACAGTAACGGACCCAACTTATTTCAAGTTCCTACGGGCTGCCGGGAAGCCGTCAAAAAAAAAGTGGGTGTCTTTTCGTGGTTTGGGGCTGTGCCCCAAGGATGCAGGCCGGTGTCAATACGCTATCAGTTGATTTCTTGTTTTCATTATAGAGTATGATATATATATATATATATATATATTTACTAATACTATATATATATAATATAATAATATATATATATGTGTGTGTGTGTGGTGTGTGTGTGTGTGTGTGTGTGTGTGTGTGTGTATTTGTTAGATTTTTTGTTGAATTTCTAATTAATGTTAAAAAAAAACATATAACAACTGTAGTGTTTTAACTCATGTCACCGAAAAATTAACATGTATTGACAATGGGTCGTGCCAATACTGTGGGATTACCAGATCTTTTGCAGATTTGTTGTAATGGAGTTCCTATTTCGAGTTCATACCGAAGTGTAAGCGTTCGAATTTGTCCACGTTAAAGGTTGTTATATTTATTGCAACCAGGAATAGACTACAGTATCTAGTTCATTCTGAAACTGGAGTGAGTCTGATAAGTTCGAGTATGGAAATCAAATATATAAATGATCTTTGCGTGTTGGTATAAACGATAAAATGACGATAGTGAGACCAGAACCCAGAACATTTCCTTGATCTAAACCTGGTATAACTTATTAGATACTGGAAATGTTGGGTTTGAGAGGAAGTTATGTAGTCAAGCTCCTAGAGGTTTATTTAATCGTTATTCTCTGAACTTCTTTCGTAGTATGAAGTGGCAACACTTCGATCTAAGTGTTGCCACTTAGATCGAAGAAGTAATTGGTTCCTCTGTCATGTGATTCGGGTTTGGGGTGAAATAGCCTGTTCTGATGAGTATACTGCTCTGATAGGCATTGCGAAAATCTAGTAGTGATATGGCAAATTATCTATTTGCCGAGAGAGGCTGTTCTGCGCTTCACATTTTGATGTGTACTACATTGAGAGAGAGAGAGAGAGAGAGAGAGAGAGAGAGAGAGAGAATAATTTCAACATCTGTTTCGAATGACTTTTACTGATTGATTAGGAAAAAACGGGCCTTATACATAAGTCCATTAAGGAGGAAAACTTTATTGGTTAAGCATTATCTGGCTTCCAATCTCTTGAAGCCACTCGTGCTAACAAAGCAAAAAAAATTTTTATTTATGCATGCTTGAAATTTACTTTCAGAATTATAGGCAGCGCGTGTTACTTATCTACTGATCTGGGTTGTTTATCACGTAAAGAATTTCTCGCTAGACTCATAAAGGAAATAAAATCTTGTTTTATCTGGTACACGGGTTGCGAAAAAAAGCCTCTAACTTCTTTTTGAACGCTGAATAAATGACTGAAGGAAGGCATCGTCGATGGAAACGTTGCAAGGGATAATTTCCTCGTCATGTTGACTTTCCTCTCAGGTATGTCCAACCGTTGCCGATCTCAACTGTGCGTGTGCGTGTTCTTGGTGACCGACCAGCCTTCCCGGGTTGTGGAAAGGCTGCCGGGTCTGGAGGAGAAGTTATCGTGTGGAGACCCACGCGTGCTCAAGTTCTATCCTCTATATATTTTTTCTCCCCCCAGCGCATGACTGATATCTTGACCTTTCTTCCAGTAGCCTTTTTATAAAGGGGTGTTGGGGGTGTGGGGGGGGGGGGGGCGCTTCTTTTGGTCATTTCCTCTAGTATCAACAGCAATGTTGCTGTAAATATTTACTCGTCATAACAAATGAACAGGCTTATATTTAATATTTAAGTAAATCATATTCAGTGATGCGATATAAGTAATAACTTTTTTCGGGATATGTTAAAGACCATATTGATATAAATGGATGCACTTTCGTATTTAAATGCATTCAGGATTATATTTGAATATGCAAGCATGTATCTGGTATTGATGCTATTATACGTACTGTTTTTTTTTATACGCTTAAAATAAATGCAAGACATCAAAGCAAGCTTGTATTTCTTATGTAAATAGCTTTGACTCCGCCCCACTCATGACGCAAGGCTCAGGATGACGTAGAACTTTATAATAATGACATGGGACTAATATTTTTCGTTATTTCGCTTTCAATTAATGTATTTTACCCATTTTTATCATTCCAGTATACCAGTTTCTTTCATAGTAGTTTCGTTCCTTTTGTGCTAACGTTCGTTATTACATGCATCGTATACTAATATGCTTCATGAGGTGTCAGTCTGTGAAACGGCATTACAGGTCTTCGTAGAAGGCAAATTACAGCATTAATGATTTCAGGACATTTCAGGAAGAGGAACATCACATTTCGATATTATTTGTGGCTAATGTGGCTCACCCGTCAACACGGGCTTCAAAGTACACATCATTAATTCGTGCTGATCGAAGTACAAGATAAATGAGGAACTAGTCTACGTGACGCATTTTAACAAAGGACTGGATAGAGTACGAGATATTATACGACAAGGATTTCTAGGGAAGGGGAAAGGGGAATATATTTATATATTTATTATGATTTTTTTTTTAGCTGTTCTTGTTTTCATCCTCCTGCTCATCACGATTATAATTGTATTTACTGAGAGAGAGAGAGGAGAGAGAGAGAGAGAGAGAGAGAGTCATTTTGAAAATTCATATGTTACGCTGTTAACAATGTCACATCAGCGCGTAAATAATTAACCATTCGTGTACTTTAACGTGGCCGTACGTTACAAGCATGACACGAATTTATCAAAACAGACATTATTACAACAATTCAGAGAAGCGTGCGTAATAAAGCAGGTTAGATTACGATTTATTATTACCTAGCGTATAATCTCGGCTAATGAATTTGTTCATACTTGCTAAATAATTAATTCATATTTGCTCTTTTAATTAGTTTTAATAATTGTCTTGGGATGAAGAAAATTGCAATGAAAAGAATCTTTTTTTTATTCCGAATTTTAATATATTGTTAAGATTAAGTTATTAATAGTATTATATTCATTTCTGTAATGCTTCTCCTTTTTTAACACCTGCTGAATTTAATATTTTATATGGTGCGTATTAAGAAATACCTCCAACGATTAAATATAAAGAAAAATGAAATATAAAAAAAATATTCATATGAAAAAGAAATTATTATAGTAAAAATTTTTTGGGGATATAATAAGTTTTACTCGTATGATAGGGTCGCAGAATGGTTACATAAAACAAAATGTAGAATGTAGCAAAAGTGCATTTTGAAAAAAAAGCGAGATCGATGAGTAGGACTCCAGACTACTCTTCACTAAATCCATCTGGGCAACATAGATATGTCTTGAGTAAATCAGCGACCTTGCCAGGATTTCACACCGAGATATGAGTGACAGTCGGCCGAGTGTTTCCTCTTGAAAGGACTCACGCAGCTGCTGTGTCAAATAGATGCTTTTAATGAAGGTCTGGCCTTGTGTTGCCTCCGAAAGGGCTTGCTAGGTGCAGTTGACAGCTGCTGAAATGATTCAGCTGGTAATATTCCTCTTGCGTTGCATGTCCTCTCTGATTCACCTGGAAGGACTTTGTATTTAAGCAGAGCGACTCCATGTTGCCATCAGTAATTAAAAATTCATGCTTTCTTTTTTTATCTGTATCTGATTTTTTATAGGGTTGTTTTATCATTTGCATGCTCCTTTTAGAGAGTCACCTGATCTGGAGTAATCAACTGCTTTACAATTTCCACATTGATTTACTAAGTAATTTTTGGGGGTTTCTTTTTCCAATAGCAATTTGTTGTTTGTTTTTTTTTCCGTGAATGAAAAACAATGCGTTTCCTTAAGCAATATATCAGTGAAATTTCTTGACTCGAGAAGTACTACGGCTCCACAACGAAGATGGAATATGGATTCTTTAAATTCCTGGGTGAATTCTGCCCGTGCCTTTCATTGCTTGCATTTTCCTCCCCACCATCGCATGAATATATTTTTTCCCGGTCACATCAGGGGTTTTCGTATGCAGATTCTATGATATTGAAGAAGATCTCTTCCTCTACTCTCTTCCATCTCTACGTATATGTAACATTGAACTTAAATGTTTAAAGGAATTTATGTATGTACACACACACACACACACACACATATATATATATAAATAACACACACACAGGTCTTACACTTCGTCTCTTAATTTTTTATCCTGTGGTAATGTGAGATAAATGTATCACGTATTGCAGTGATTATCAATCAATATATGTAAAGAAAAATATTCCTTGCAGTTAAAAATATGGGGCAAATAGATTTTCATCTTGCAGAAGAGATACCTCTTAAGATCTTCCATTTCATTGATAAAACTTATTTTTCTGGATAAATGTTGTTAATATTTGAAGTGATGGGAAGAAGGAACTCATTATTTAGATGTAAATGAAAATCCACTACAATTAAACAAACAATGACAGACCGAAAATTGCATTTGTTTGTTTAAGAAAATCATCCCAGTTACAAGGATCGAGTAGCATTCATTTAACCTCCTAGAGAGCATGTAAGTATATTGCATTGTAGTCCTTATTTTATAGAATTTTTTTAGGGGCAAACAGTGCTTGCTTTGATTTGTATTTTAAGATAATAGAACAATATTTGGTCTTCACTGAGTCCCTATTGCAGTGTCGTGAAATACACGGGCATATTACAAGACGGCGGCTCTTGTTCTCTTCTTCAGTTTGGTCTATTTTCCCGTGATTCTCACCAGAGGTTACGATTTTGTTCCTCGTGTTCTAAAAAAAATATTCCGACGGATCAGAGAGAGAGAGTGTGTGCGCGCCTTTCCATGCAACAGTGCAGCCAGCGGTGGAATGATATAGATTAATAATATTCTTAAATGAGACACGTTTATACCTTGACATACAAACACGATCACCATCCGCGCCTGAGGGGAAAATCGAGAAATAAAGTGCAGTCTTCGTTAGCTAACTGTCGGCTTTTGCCAAAGTAAACTAAGGACGAATGTCAGGAGGCCATAAATTAATTAACAGCTTAATTTGTGGACGTTAAAAAAGCGAATTTCCTATTCAGATGTATTTTTCTCCTCCAAGGTATTCCACCGCATTTTTTCCCTTCTTGACTTCAGTTCATTTAAAGTTGAAATGCTTCCAGCATTCATCTTAAATGACGCAGACTTTCCTCGCATGTAGGCCGATTACTTCGGGTTACTTGAAATTGTTTTTCTGTCATTAAAGCATCAGAGGTGCTATGTTCCAGTTCCAGAGGAAAATTTTAAATAATAAAAACCAATTAGCATCGCTTCATTTTTCTGTTTTCTTGCAGTACTCTGTCCAGGAAGAGGTTCTTTCAAAATTCTTAAACGTTACAATTTATAACGTACTAGATTTTGACCAGAACGTTAACTATAAAATAAGGTTCGTTCTAAATGTTCTAAAGTATCGAATTCTTGTCCTCACCTTTCCATTCCAATTTGACAAAGATGAAGAGCAGATGTAAAAGGGGGGGATGGGGGGTGGGGTTGTGGGCGGTGGGGGGTTACTACTTCTCGAATTAAATCTTTTCGTTCAGGTAAAACCTGGATAGAAAATAAAAATGTGTCATTTCCTTCAAGCTCGCGTAAAAGCCCCAACCCACACCGTACGAAAACAGCTGAATGTAAAAGTGAGGATTTGAAGGCAATGAATTTGCAATAATGTAAGTGGTTTTAGAAACGTATGGGGTAGAGAAGAAGCTGTTTTTTTTTTTTTTTAACCCAGAAACATTTTATTTCTACTGTATAGCCAGAGGTTTGACATTCTGGTGATAGAAGTTCACTCTCGACGTGGTTCGGAAGTCACATAAAGACGTTGGTCCCGTTACTGAATTCCATATAATGTAAAATCACCATACAATCAAACATACAGAGGTTAGACGGTATATAAGCTGATATAGCAAATGGTCGTCTAGATGGATTGTGTACCAATACGCAAACCTCATGTCTTAGATTGGGTTCAGTTAAGTGGAAACTGTATTGCAGATAAATTAGCTAGATAGATTAGCCAGAATTAGAGTCATTCGTCATTATCATTTGATGTTTTTTAACCAAGAATTCAAGTATACAGTACATAAAACGTCAGAATGAACGTCCTTATATATAGAGCAGAAACTCGTCACTTTCCAGCCTGGTAAAAATAGACTTGATGGAAATGATGCATTGCAAAGAGAGAGGGAGAGAGAGAGAGAAAAAACAGTTGAAACGCGCCACTCCATTTGCCTGTCAATACACTAGCTGTCGAAGAAGGAAGGACATGATCCAGGAATAGCCTCCGACTCTATTGGAAACGTGCCACAGGGGGAGAGGGAAGTTTGTTGTAAAACACAATTATAACATTTGATTGAAGAGGAAATGCATTTTGAAAGATATCGTCCCTGTATGACATTGGATACGTGTGTTCTGCGGTGCGGAAAATTGTGTCTGTGTGTTTATGTGTATGTAAATATGAGAGAGAGAGAGAGAGAGAGAGAGAGAGAGAGAGAGAGAGAGAGAGAGAGAGAGAGAGATCGTGGGGTTCATTTTAATGTAACAAGATTTGACAGACGATCAAATTAGTTTTTAAGCAAAAAATACATTTGCTAAATAAATAATACACATATCAAAGCTCGGCATAGAGTACGTTTTTACTTATAGTTTTAAAAAGCCTAAAATACTTTTTTTAGAGCTTTGTAACGGAAACAAAATTATGTTGAATGACAGAAACTGAATTGAGCAACACGATTCAGAGCGGAGAAAAAAAAAGAAAAAATAGAGGGTGTTCTGATTTCCATTGCAAACGCTGATCAATGAAAACTGTTTGGATTATACTTGTCAAATAGTTAACACTGCTGTCACACATAATGCAATTGAAATTATGTGAAACATTAATGCCTACGGTGAGGTGGAAAGGTTTTAAGTGTAACTGAAAAATATATATTAACTATTAACGAGATGACAAGGATATAGATAAATTACGAAAGAACCATTTTTTTATATCATCATTATTGGTTTTCACATAGATGAAACAAAAGCTTATTGTTACAAAACTCTCTCTCTCTCTCTCTCTCTCCCCGACTCTCTCTCTCTCTCTCTCTCTCTCCTTACCTGCGTAGTATGTTTTCGTGATCAGATTTTCGTCTGCAACTTCGAGTAAATCCTTTACAAAAAGGCTCAAAGAGGCACCTGAGATTGAGGCTTCGTAAGGTATTTCCGCTTTTTAAGGCGAGTCTTGACCTTCAAACTTTTGAGCGGTTAGTTCCGTTTGCCTTTTAGACCACCCCATAGGGAGGAGGCTCTCGAGGCTTTTCACGTTATTTTCTTTTTGACAACTCTGAGCGAAGTCTTTTCAGTGTTTACCGCGAACCAGTTGAAAATGTGTAAGTGACGATGATTCAATTGGAAATTTAATTTAGTTATTGCTTAAAGAGAGAGAGAGAGAGAGAGAGAGAGAGAGAGAGAGAGAGAGAGAGAGAGAGATAAGCTACAATCAACAAAAACAGGGTTCGAAAATATGATTATTTGTTGAGAACTTGTCGTATGCCAAGACTTACTTCCGTGTAATAACAGTAATGCTATCACCCCCACACATTTTGTGGGGTTGTGTGGCAATAACCTTGACTATTTCATTTGTGGCTGAAGAAACAACCATATTATTTTAGGGGAACTTTCTAGATTAATTGGATAAACAGGCTTTGGCTGTGAACTGTGTATGATTTTTTGTCTTTCGGAGCTCATGAAGGTTTCTATGATTTGTAACGATAAATAAGTAAGTGGTATGCATTTTCATACAGAGATTTTTGGTGATTATTGATATTTTAGTTCATAATTTGTTTTGTTTTCATGGTTAATGCTTTTTCAAATCCAGGTTAGATCAGTTTTGAAAGATTGCAAGTTGATACTTCAAGGTAAAATATCGAATAAGACGGAAGTTTGTTTTGTTGGGATATTGACATTTGAGATTTTCACTTCGTTTCAACTACTTTTTTCGTTGGTTTGCATATTGTTATACTTAATGTTTAAAATATTTGTTTTACCTAGATTTTCCTCAGAAAATCTAGTTTTAGTAATGTTTACAGATATCAATAATCGAAACAGTCATAAATCAGTCGTTGTTTGAGATTAAGCTGGCTTTATACCAGCACGGGCTCTTGCTCGTCGAGTAGCCCGTAGAAAATCAGTCGCATCATTATTATAGTTTATTATAGTTTATTATTATAAGTGGAGTTACTGCTTCCTTATTATCAAATGGCCAAAGAATAGATGAAAGTATCGTGACTAGATATTTTTGGAGTCTGCGTTTGTCGAATCAGCTGATACATATATCATAATAATAAATGGAAAAATAGTTACATATTTGCTTATCGATGCGACTGAACACAAAGCAGTTCTTCTGTACTTGCTCTCTTCCCCTCTAACTTTTATTTTGTATGCATGGTAGCAAACATTTAGAAATACAGCCAAGAAATAAAACGAAGCAATTTCATATTTTGAACTTATTCAAAACGCCCGAAAAAATTACTTCTTAAGGATACCGGGAAATGTCAGTATTGAACAGGAAAAGTAAGAGCGTAATCAAGTAATTTAGGCATAGAAAATATCCAAAAGAAGCGCTAAAGCAACATTGCAGTTACTGCATTTGCTTGTCTCTCAGAGAAATGGGAAAAAAGAGGGATTCACTTAGTCCCCTGCCTTTATTGAGTCTTTGCTATTCATCTTATCTGGGATCTGTTGAGGGAAGTCTTTGAAATGCCTTGTTTGTTGCTCATTAACATCTGCCTCTGCAAACAACACTTACATGATGTGACAAAGGGACGTTTTGCCTTTCTTTGCATAGATTAGCCGGCGAATAGAAGGTGAAGATGGAATTTCACAGCTTTACAGAGAAGGAACCGCTTACTTTATTCTAACAGTAACAGTGATTTTTTTCATGCAGAGGCTGATGGGATTGGTATCCTAGTACCTTTTCATTCTTAGGATCAAAGATATTGATAATAATAATAAAGAAAAAATGAGGTTATCGAAAAATTGTTACCAACGTAAATCCCAAGACTTCATGCCATATATGCTATTCATTTTTGGGACGATAGAATAGTAAAAGTGTATGTTATATTGCTTCCATGTGCTGGTCCATTATTATGCATTTAAATCTGTACGATAGATCTTAAGAGGCGAAGATAAATTCCTCATATATTGATATTCTAGCTATTGTGCCCTTTTAATCTGAGTAACAACGCAAGAATTATATTTTCCATAGTTAATTTTCTAAAATGCAGCTGAAAATATTATCAGTACTGTCACCCAAAAGCCGTTCGTCTGATAAACGCCGATAAAAGTATACAAAGACTGTTAAAAAAAAGCTGTAAAAAAAGGCTGTAAGAAATTACAAAAGTGTATTAAATTCATTCTTTTATCGGCGTATCTCCCCCCTCCCCCTGGGGCCAGAAGCAGAACAATAAAGTTCCGCTTTTAACTGCTAATGAGTCTCGTTGCAGTTGCAGAGTTTTCAAACGAAGGGGAATTTGCATAAGACCCCGCTAATGGCTTCTTTGTTTTGGAGTGCCTCATTCCTCCAGAAGGATCCCTGGTTTAGAAAATGAATGATATGTTCCTTTAATAGAGTAAGAACTTTTTATTTTTCCCCTTTACTAAGAAATAAACCTGTCAGGTAATTATCTAATAGGGTCAGAGCTGAATTCTGTTGTCTCTCTTCGAATTAGTAGTTTGTTCCTCTCTGGCTTTCTGTCTTTAAGAGTATGCTGAAGTCTATGTCGTTTTTTAATCGTAAATATAAATTTATTTTGTTGCTTGAATTTGGTCTTATTTTGGAGCATTTATTAACAAATAAGTCCTTGTGAAATTCTCTCTCTCTCTCTCTCTCTCTCTCTCTCTCGTCAGTTTTATACTCCCTTTTTTGTAGCTTCACTTCCTCTTTCACTCTCTTTTTAACTCCTTTCTTCCCTTCTTTTCTTCATGCATTTCAGAGATTTTCTCACATTCGTTGCCCTCAGCTTCTCCGTGTTAGAAAATGACTCTTAAAGTAACCCTTGGTATTGTATGATAATATACTTATAAGTATGTATGTATATATATGCCTGTATCTAATATATGAGTAACTGTATGTATTTCTGTATAATATATATGTGTGTGTGTGTGTGTGTGTGTGTGTGTGTGTATGTATATATACACGCACACTTACATATATATAATGTATATATATATTGGTAGATAGACAGTTACTCAAGGAAATGATGGACACTGTGCCATTCAATATACGGAGAGTCTCAGAACCTTCAGTGTTGATGTAATATCACTGGCGCTCAGCCAATGACCTCCTTGCTTTCCGTAAAAACAGTCTGAATATACGTGTCATAAGGTGCGATGGATCAAGTTTTAAAGGAGAGAGAGAGCGAGAGAGAGGTGGGAGGGAGGAAGGCTGGGTAGTAGTAGAGTAAAACGCTCACGATAATATAAGAGTTTAGAGCCATAAATCCAGTTTTTATTGCTTTTAGCTGCGCGAGAATTTTTGTGTATTGTCAGAACAAAAAACTTGTGAAGTGAACGTTTGGTTACCAGTAGGTAAAACAGTATATCGGTAGCGAAATGAAACATATTTATTTACTGTAAGGTACGTTCTTTTCTTACTGGAGTAGAGTTGTATGTCTGTGCATTTTTTCTTTTACGTAAAATGAAAGGAACGTTAACAATTTTCTTACAAAACCAGGATATCACGGATATTATTTTATTATTATTATTATTATTATTATTATTATTATTATTATTATTATTATTATTATTATTGTTATTATTATTATTATTATTATTATTTGAAGGTAGGAGACTCTCAAACATGTTTTGTTAAAGATGATGGCAGCATCAGTGGCAATTGATTTTTATATATGGTCTTTTCAATTCTTCTTATTATTCTCTCTCATCAGGGCTGATATTTGCTAATAGCTGGCCGATGTTCATATCTCGGTTAAAGAAATGTTTTCTAAAAATAATAATTTATTGATATGATAACAAAAGTGGTTAACAAATCTTAGTCTAAGGGCGTAACGGAATTCCAACGTTTCCAACCGTATCATCGGTTCATTTTCAAGGAAAGGTGAGCGTGAACTGATTAGAATGGTTGTTGTTGTTGTTGGAGATTAAGCCAACCTTGTGCTGGCACGGGCTCTTGCTCCTAGAGCAGCCCGTAACTGGAATATCTGTAAAGATACAAAAACAGTGCTTTGGCGGTTAGTTTTTAGAAAGGAGATAGGGTGACAGGCAGGATTGCAACCCCTTTGAACCTTACGGTACCCATCAGTGGAGAGAAAGTTTTATAGCAGTGAGACTCAGCCTAGCTGGAGAGTGCTGAGTAGGAAGAAGAAGCGAGTTTTAGTTTGAGGGAAAGAAAGGCGTTACATATAAACATTTTAGGCACAATATATATACATGTGTGTAGCATTTGGAAATATTGCAATATATATCAAACCAACATTAAGCAAGTATTATAGTATATATACATGTTCATGCATACTCACACTTATACATATGCTCCCAAAGATGTTTATGACTTCCATTGCAAACAGTGAAGTAGAGGGGTTTGTGCATTGTGTAGCTTTTATTGGTTTTATGTTTGTAAGACAATAGGAGATTCCCATGTGTCTATGGAGAAATGCCGTGTGATTCATCTTTTTACCTGGGAGGTGGGTGAGACATTAGGAGATTCCCATGTGTCCCTATGTTATTTAAGATGTGTCTGGTGATCTGTGCCGGTTGTCAGCTCTATTTCAGTTAGGTTCGATCTGAAAGACTGTGTCTCTGGGCAGTCTAGTAGGTACTGTTCGAGGGGCTGGATTGCCTCTCGGTCACAGTACTGACATAACCTGCCCTCATTTCCTATCATTTGCCAGGTGCAGAGGTATCCTAGCCTTAATCTGTGTGTGATTACTGAGAGTTTTCTAGTGGTTTGTTTTGTGATGTCATGCGGCGTTAGATTTGTGACATCCACATACCTCTTGGACGTCCTTGACTCTTGTAGATAGTGACGACGTACTTCACTCTCTTCTTGGAGTTTGGCATAGTTTCTTTTTGCCATTTTTTTAGGTGTGTTATGGATGGTTTGCACTTTTATGCTTACTGTACTGCAGCTTAGGGCACTTTTGGCAAGGATGTCAGCTTCATCATTTCCCTGGATTCCCACATGGCTGGGTATCCAGTTTAGTGTGACTCTCCTGCCAGCAGCTTGATGTGAATTGGCCAATGATTTTATGGCTGTTATCAGTGTCACATTTTCGTTTGGATTTGTCCGCTTTGATAGCGAGTATTGCTCCTTTGGAGTCAATATGCACTGTTGTGTGTCCTTCTTTTAAATTGGAATTTTTCTAAGGCTTTTAAGATTGCCATTAGTTCCGCTTGTAGTATGGAGGCATTGTTGGATAGCCTCCAGCTTCCTTTGAAGTCTTGGGCAGCCACTGCTGCTGCAGTTTGCTGGAGCTTCTGGGTCAACTGAGCCATCAGTGTAATATATGTTTTCAGCTGCTGTGTTCCCGATTGCTTCTTCTGCTGCGTTTTCATTTGTGCTGCGTGCACAGTGCTTTGTTTTGCCGGTAGTAATGTGAAGTTATACCGGATTGGGTCTTCGACCCAGGGAGGTGGTTTTTGGTATCCTTCAGGTGGGACATCCTTTGTTATGTGTTTCACTGTGTCCTGCATACCCAGTTCTCTCAGTGTCTGGAGTATACTGCCCGCATAGGTTTTGGGCGGGTCTAGTTCTTCGTGCAGGTTTATACAACGCGTGCATTTTGTTTTTGTGTGATCCATTCTGTCGTTTCTGATGGTTTTGCACAGAATGGCAATATTTCTTTGGCCTTACCTCCTGTGCTTGAGAGACTGCAGTTGTGTCTCTGCCCTCAAGAGACAAATTCTTGTCCACATTGGGGCTCCAAGTATAAGTCTCATTGCATTATTTTGGATGACTTCCAGCCTCTGCTGTGATCCTTTCTGAGATTTGTCAGGACTGGTGCTGCGTATTCTACTTGTGCTCTGATGGTTTGTATGTAGAACCTCCTGAGCAGATGGGTAATGTGCACCTTCTTGCAATGATGTGATTTTCTTTAGGGCATTAAGCCCTATTTTTGTTTTGGCTTGGAGGAGCTGTATTTCCTTTTCAGGAGAATAGTGAAATCTGCAATGCAGAACTCCCAGATATGTAATGCTATCCACCATCCTATGACGTCTCCTTTCAGTAGAAGGTTGGGTGGATTTTGATCATGTTTTATTGCCATGGCTTTTGTCTTATTTCTGTTGATTTTGAGTCCCAGTTGTGTGCACTTGTCCTCAAGTTTTTGCAAGGCTTCTTGCATCTTTTGGAGCTGTCTTTGAGGGGCCGGAGCTGACGATGCAAACATCGTCAGCATATAGAAGACCTCTACTCCTTGTGGTAGCTCGAGACAGGCTACATTTTCCATAAGGACATTGAATAAGAAGGGGCTTAGAATGCCCCCTGTGGAGTGCCGTTTTCAAGAGAGTAGTATTCTGACATTCTGCCTTGGAACACTACTCTTGCTTCTCTGTCTTGCATGTATCCTTTTGTCCATGTAAGCAGGTTGCCTTTGATCCTCTTTCGGACTAGGGAGGAGAGGATGGTTGCTGCATTGGCCAATTCATATGCTTTTTCTAGATCTAAGAAGACCACTATGGATTTTCTGCCATTTATGGCACTTAGCACATCTGTGAGGCACTCATGGGTGCCTACTCCTTCCCTATAGGCCTAGAGCCTATGGTGTAGGGGCCACTGCTTTCCATAGTAGTCTGTTTAGAATCATTCTTTTCTGCAAACCCTTTTCAGTGCAGCTAATGAGGGGATATTGCCTATATGCACCTTCCTCTTTTTGGCTTAGGTATTGGTTGTGTGTCTTGCTGTTGCCATTTCTTTGGCCTGGTGTGCTTCTGCTCTGCATATCCGCTTCTGAGGCCCTATACATCGGGAAGGAGAGACCCAGCCTCAACACCACCCAAGAGACTTCACTCCTCCCGACGGTGGCACGAAGGGCGCCGCCCGCCAGCACCATAGAGCCGATCGAACGGGCCAATCAGGTGCCCCTGTCTATCGGCAATGACCTTCCCAATACTACGCTCCCAGTCTCCAGCGTCCGCACGAGAAGAGCAGTGCGAGCTTCCACCTCTGCAAAGACGGCTTGACTCAGGGTGGACTTAATCCTCTGTTCAGCCAATGAAAACGCAGCGCCCATCAGACAGAGCACCTGGGACACAATAAATACCACCGAACGACCCCATTGGTCCACTGCACAAGCAGCTATATGCATATCAGGAAGGAGTCGGAACTACAGAGTGCATAACAGATGTTCTCAGCTATATAAATCAGAAGAAGGCCACAGTAGTCTTCATAGATTTTGAAAAGGCTTTTGAAATAGCCAGTCCAGCAGCAATACTTCAATCAGTAGTAAGGAAGGGAGTACAAGGACACTTACTAGCCTGGACAAAAAACTACGTGCTGGGAAGGCAGGCCAGAGTAAAAATTCCAAGGAGTGATGTCTACATTCCACGACTTGGGAAAATGGCACCCCTCAGGGAGGAATTCTGAGTCCATTTCTATTCAATATACTAATGGAGAATATAGCCTCCCTGCAGCTTCCAGAAGGCGTAGAAATCTTCATCTATGCCGATGATGTGTGTGTAGTAGCAAGAGGAGCTGTTAGATACCCAGAATGCAAAGGGCGCTCAATGACATCAACAATAATCAAATGAGCTAGGCCTAAAAATAAACATAAATAAAACAAAGGCCATGACAATAAAAGCCCACAGACCGCTGCAACCACTAACAATAGGAGCTGAGCCCATAGAATGGGTAGAGGCTACATGTACCTGGGAGTTGTCATAGATCAGCAGCTAACTTTCAAGGAAGAAATCAAGTACTTGAGAGAAAGAGCAAGTGCAAGACTGGCCGCCATGAGATACATGTCATCCCTGAAGAAAGGAGCAAATGAACACATACAAAGGAAGTACTACTAGCCTGGCACCAGAACATGTGGACTATGCTGCCCCCACTCTGATGAGGCTGACAGAGGCTTCAGAAAGAATCACTGGAGGTCATTCAAAACAATGCAATGAGACTCATGCTAGGAGCACCTACATGGACAAGGCTGTCAACCTCAGGCTTGAAACTAACTTGCCAAAACTAGAGGATAGGATTGCACAGCAAAATGCAAGCACAATGGCCAAGATAATTGTTCCTCTCAGAAAGAGACTCCATCTCTAAGAAAAGAGCAAGAGAGGAACTTGCCCAAAAACAAAGTGACAACCATCAAGAGTTCTAGGCATGGCAGAAACCACTGCTGCAACTAGGTCCAGACACAACACAGGGCACACAACAGCTACCACCTGGAAGAAGGACACTGCAATATACAAATACACAAGCCTGCCAAGAGCAAAAGAGGACTGCACAGGAGAAGAGCTAAGAGCGGCAGCCTATGAAGCAATCAGAAACACTGAGACCATAGGGGCACAAACATACTACACTGATGGCACTGTAGATCCTGAGAATCAAACTACGGGAGCTGCAGTATATTCAAGAAACTTCACAGCCTGCTGGAGGACCTCCAACCACGCCTCCACTATGCAGACAGAGTTAACAGCAATAAGACAGGCATTGCTGTACTCACTGGAGAATGAAGAAGGGCCTGTAATCATCCACACAGACTCAAAGTCCTCAATGCAAGCCCTGCAACAACAGAAAATTTAAAAAAAATAAGGCACTGCTGGCTGGAATTAAAACACTGCTACACCGCAGACGAAAGAGGAAGACCTGTCACCTTAAACTGGATACCCAGTCACATAGGAATTCCAGGCAATGAGAGGGCTGATGAGGGCTAGCCAAAAGTACAAAACACATTGACAGAGGTGCAAATACATATACAACCTGCACTGCAACAAGTCAAGAATGCAATGAAACCACTCTGCAAGAAAAATTGCTAAAACCGACCATCGTGAGTGGGTAGAAAAGAACTCACCGTCTGCCAGATGGTATAAGACATCGACTGGTCTAGTGCCTCCTCCCATAGACAGGCACACACCAAGAAAACTTGCTGTGATCATCCACAGACTCAGGCTAGGATATAAAGCCTGCTGGGAAATTGTGGAAAACAGTGTCAGACCATGTGAACACTGTCAAGAAGAACACAGCAACCACTCCTTCACTACTGCTGGAATGCAGAGAAACAGCACAGCTAAGAGGTGCAGCACAAACTGCAGTACCTGCACAAGATGCTGAGCATGCAGCTGCCACAGTCACAAAGACAATCATTGAAAACTTAGAAGAGCATGCCCAGGTGCTCTACAACCTACCTCCACTAAGGTAATCAAACTAATAAGTGAAATCAATCACCCTCATCACATCCCCTCATTGTAAAGGCTCTATCCACATCATCCACTATCATTCTTTTAAAAACTTTACCTACAACTGAAATCCTCCCGCAGGGACCCAAGGGAGTAAAGGGTTGGACAACCCCACCTGCACCGCTTCTCCTATTTTCGAAAGCCTTACACTCATTCAAACTTCTTCTATAATATGACATGATGGCCCTCTCTTACTGACACCATCATCCTTCCCCTGTCCACTCCTATCTCTACAACTAAAGATATTTCCAATTTCAAAAACTAACCATGTACCTAAAGAATATTTTCAGATCACCTACGGGCCGAACAAGGGAAAGGCCCGTGCCAACAGAAGTGTTGGCTTAATACAACAACAACAACAACAACACCAAAATTCTAATCAGTTCACGCTCACCTTTCCTTGAAAATGAACCGATGATACGGTTGGAAACGTTGAATTCCGTTACGCCCTTAGACTAAGATTTGTTAACCACTTTTGTTATCATATCAATAATTATTATATTTAAGAATACATTTCTTTAACCGAGATATGAACATCGGCCAGCTATTAGCAAATATCAGCCCTGATGAGAAGAGAATAATAAGAAGAATTGAAAAGACCATATATAAAATCAATTCCACTGATGCTGCCATCATCTTTAACAAAATATTATTATTATTTATTATTATTATTATTATTATTATTATTATTATTATTATTATATTATTAAAACATCCTCATTAGTAGCACGAGTCTTCAATGGAGAAACAAATTCACAGTTATGTAAATGTACACATATTTAAATTAAAACTTTAAGGATAGCTTTTGGGAACCGAACAGATTCCCAAAATCTATCCTTAAAGTTTTTATTTTAAATATATGTACATTTACATAACTGTGGATTTATTTCTCCATTATTATTATTATTATTATAGTTATTATTATTATTATTATTATTATTATTATTATTATTAAAACTCCTCATAGTAGCAAGAGTCTTCAATGGAGAAACAAATTCAGTTATGTAAATGTAACCACATATTTAAATTAAAAACTTTAAGGATAGCTTTTGGGAACCGAACAGATTCCCAAATCTATCCTTAAAGTTTTTAATTTTAAATATATGTAGCATTTACATAACTGTGGATTTATTTCTCCAATATTTTATTAGTTATTATTATTATTTTTTTTTTTTTTTTTTTTTTTTTTTTTTTTTTTTTTTTTTATTTTTTTTTTTTTTTTTTTTTTTTTTTTTTTTTTTTTTTTTTATTTTTTTTTTTTTTTTTTTTTTTTTATTTTTTTTTTGTTCTATCACAGTCCTCCAATTCGACTGGGTGGTATTTATAGTGTGGGGTTCCGGGTTGCATCCTGCCTCCTTAGGAGTCCATCATTCTTTTCTTACTATGTGTGCCGTTTCTAGGATCACACTCTTCTGCATGAGACCTGGAGCTACTTCAGCCTCTAGTTTTTCTAGATTCCTTTTCAGGGATCTTGGGATCGTGCCTAGTGCTCCTATGATTATGGGTACGATTTCCACTGGCATATCCCATATCCTTCTTATTTCTATTTTCAGATCTTGAATACTTATCCATTTTTTCCCTCTCTTTCTCTTCAACTCTGGTGTCCCATGGTATTGCGACATCAATGAGTGATACTTTCTTCTTGACTTTGTCAATCAACGTCACGTCTGGTCTATTTGCACGTATCACCCTATCCGTTCTGATACCATAGTCCCAGAGGATCTTTGCCTGATCGTTTTCTATCACTCCCTCAGGTTGGTGCTCGTACCACTATTACTGCAAGGTAGCTGATGTTTCTTGCACAGGCTCCAGTGGAGGGCTTTTGCCACTGAATCATGCCTCTTTTTGTACTGGTTCTGTGCAAGTGCCGGGCATTCACTTGCTATGTGGTTTATGGTTTCATTTTTCGTATTGCACTTCCTACATATGGGAGAGATGTTATTTCCGTCTATCGACTTTGAACATATCTGGTTCTTAGGCCTGATCTTGTGGCCGCTGTTATCATTCCTTCAGTTTCCTTCTTTAGCTCTCCCCTCTGTAGCCATTGCCAATTGTCATCGCTGGCTATTCTGGCAGTAGTTCGTCTGTCTCATGTATTGTCCGTGCATTGGCTTGTTGTGCCAGTCCCTCTGTTCTTTCTGTCTTTCTCCTGTCTCTGTATATTTCTTTCTGGGTCTTCGTCTACTTTTATTAGTCCTTCTTCCCATGCACTCTTTAGCCACTCGTCTTCACTGGTTTTCAGATATTGCCCCAGTGCTCTGTTTTTCAATGTTGACGCAGTCCTCTATACTTAGTAGTCCTCTCCCTCCTTCCTTTCGTGTTATGTATAGTCTGTCCGTATTTGCTCTTGGGTGTAGTGCCTTGTGTATTGTCATTTGTTTCCTGGTTTTCTGATCTATGCTGCGGAGTTCTGCCATTCGTCCATTCCACTATTCCTGCGCTGTATCTGATTACTGGCACTGCCCATGTGTTTATGGCTTTTATCATATTTCCGGCGTTGAGTTTTGACTTGAGTATCGCCTTGAGTCTCTGCATATATTCTTTTCCTGATCGTGTCCTTCATCTCTTGGTGTTTTATATCTCCTCCTTCCATTATTCCCAGGTATTTGGTATCCTGTCTCATCTATGTGTTTGATGTTGCCTCCCATCTGGTAGCTTTATCCCTTCAGTTCTCGTTACTTTGCCTTTTTGTATGTTGACTAAGGCGCATTTTTCTATTCCAAACTCCATTCTGATGTCCCCAGATACAATCCTTACAGTCTGGATTAGGGTATCTATTTCCTTGATGCTCTTACCATACAGCTTGATGTCGTCCATGAACATCAGATGGTTGATTTTGTTGCCTCTTTTCTTGAGTTGGTACCCGGCATCCATCTTCTGTAGTACTTTTGTCATGGGAATCATGGCTACTACGAAGAGTAGTGGGGACAGTGAGTCGCCCTGGAAGATCCCTCTCCTGATATAACCTCTGCTAGTCTTATTCCAGAGCTTGTAAGTATTGTATTCCAGTTGCACATTGTAATTTTTGAGGAAGCTGATGGTATTTTCCTCTGCCCCATATATTTTCAGGCATTCTATTAGCCATGTGTGTGGTATCATGTCGAAGGCTTTCTTATAGTCTATCCATGCCATGCTTAGGTTGGTTTTTCCTTCTCCTACTGTTCTTCATTACCATTTTTGTCTATCAGGACTGGTCTTTTGTGCCCCTACACTTCCTTCTGCAGCCTTCTGTTGGTAGGGGATGTGTTTGTCTCCTCTAGGTAGTTGTATAGCCCTTTCACTGATGATACCTGTTAGTAACTTCCACATTATTGGTAGGCAGGTGATAGGCCTGTAGTTACTGGCTATATTTCCCTTACTCTTCGTGTATTTGGGTACTAAGGATGTTCTTCCTGTGGTCATCCATTGGGTGCTTGGTGATTTGAGATACAATGCTGGAGTTGTTCTGCTATTCGTGGGTGTAGGGCCTTGAAGTTTTTTGAGCCAGTATCCATGGACTTCATCGGGACCTGGGTTTTCCAGTTTGGTATTTTCTTTAGTTGGTGTCTGACTGTGTCTGTCGTGATCTCCGTGAATCTTTGTTTTATTCTCCCTGTTTCTTCTTCCTTGACTTCCTGGAGCCATGTTGCATGTTTGTTGTGTGATACCGGATTGCTCCATATGTTTTCCCAGAGTCTCTACTTGGTTCGGCTTCAGGAATTTCTGGGTGGTTGTCTTCCCCTCTTAGTTGGCTGTATAGTCTTTTCTGTTGGTTCCGAATAGTTTGTTCTGTTGTATCCCTTATTCCTGTTCATGTACCGTTTGGATCTTGTGTGCTTTGGCCTTAAGCCTCTGTTTTACAATCTTCTATTGTGTTGTTTAGTCCCCTCTCTGTACTTTGTATTTCTCGTTGAGTTCCTCCCTGGTTTTCTTGCTTCTTAGCCTTTTTTCTGCCATCTCTTTCAGTTTACTCAAGTCAGATCTCATCACCATGATTTGCTTTTCCAGGCGCCTTTTCCAAGGAGGTTGCTGTTTTGGTTTCTGTTGGGTTGGTTGTGACAGTAGTGTTGGTGTTCGAATCCCATCAGTTCTGCTACTAATCTTGCTCCTGCATCTGTCAAGTTATTTGTTTCTGTGATACTGTGGTGTGTATTAGGCCCATTATTTCATTGACCTCACTTGTTTTCTCCCTTAATTTTCTTGGTGTTGTAGCTTTCATGAGGGGATCTTTGTTTCTCTCTGTATCTGGCTCCATCATTGTCTAATCTTTTCTACCCATTCCGTCCTCTCTGTTACTTCGTCGGTGTTTCTTCGTGTGTCGTTGTTTGATACTTCATCCTCCCTGTCGTCTTCTGTGGCATCGTCTCTCAGTTTCGTCTTCGTGTAATTCGTTTGTCGTCGTGTCATTTCCCTTCCAGTTCTTCTCTTTCTGTTGGGTGACCAGTTCTTTTTCTTTATGTTCCTTACTTGGTCTGCCAGCCTCTGCTCTGTTTGGGGGTGTTATTCCTCTCATTCCAGATTGATCAATCTTCTTCTATATCCTCTCTCCGTCGGGTTGCGTTCTCGATGTAGCATCTCCATATTTCCTTATTTTCTTCTCTAGTCCCATTTCTTCCTTTGCCTCTGTAGCTCCAATCTCAGGCTGTTGATTACTTTCGTTTGTGGTGATCAGTTGCTGGATGACGACCTCCAAGTACCTGACCGTCTTCCCCTTCAATTGGGTTGAATACCTGGTTGCCGGACGAAGCTCCTCTGTTATTATTATTATTGATTATTATTATATATTATTATTATTATTATTATTATTATTATTATTATTATTATTATTATTATAAATGTACAAAGATTAAATTTCCTACCTGGTGTATTTTTGGGTCAGTTGTACATCAGACATCACATTAATTTTGTGGTGTAGCTCAGTCTCAGAAACTTCATTTGGAACTTAATACGCCGTACTTTAGTGGAATTAAAGTTTAGGTGAGTTGCAGAAAGGAGTGTTTTGGCGGCAATAGGTATTCTCCCAATTAAATATGTAAGGAAAATAGAAAATTAAAGGTGCGTTTGTTTTTATTTGCTTAAGTCTTAAAGATTTCCTTTAAAGGAGTTTGTGCTGACAGGATTCTTGAGGCGTTTGAGAAGACCACTCAGTTTCTGAATCTTTTCATCTCTTGTATTTAAAGTACATAAATACAACACTTACTTATTATATATATATATGTATATATATATATATATATATATATATATATATATATATATATATAATGAGGTTATTTCCTCATTAAACATTTGGTAAACGTGTAATAGAGCGGCAGCCCGGACCGTTGAGATACAACGAACGAGATACCGACTGTAACCCCTACTGGTATTTAGGAGTAGACTTGTAAACTGTGAAACTGACCGTCTGCCGAAAATATATTGGTGGCTTACTTAACAAGCACCACTAATTGCTCGTTAGATTTTGGGTCTAGATCCAATATATGAGATACCAGATGAAACTAATATATAATATATCTGCAGACTCTACTGATTATAGAATGACCAGTGACAGACATTTTGAGGGTGGGTTCCCCCTGACAGACGCACTGAAAAGGGGGTGTTAATTGGATCTAGATCCAACTTAGGAGATACCGAGTAAAATTTACACTACAATAGCACTGCACATCCTAGAATACTGTGGTGGTAATGACAGACGTTTTAGTGGGTGGTTACCCCCTGACAGACGCCCCACAACGAGTGGGGAGGGGGAGGCAGGATTACCAAGTAAAATCTGTACTACAATAGTTTTGCACATCCTAGAATGCTGTGATGGCAATGCCAGACATTTTAGTGGGTGGTTACCCTTTCACAGACATAACCTACGATTGGAAGGGAGAGGTGGGGGACACCTTGAATATTTCAAAATCTATATAGGCAATATTGATATTAGAAATATGGTAAGTATCTGAAAATCGTGAGCCTGATAAAATGTAAAAGGCATAAAATTCAAGAAATATTGTGATGTTTCAGGATAAGAATTACTGCCGGAGTTATTTTTTAAAATTCCTATTGAAGTATGGAATATTTCACTTCATTAATTCCATCACATCTATATAAATATTATGTGTGAGACCTACTATCTTGGTCTACATTCTATAGTTTCACACACACACACACACACACACATATATATATGTATATAGATATATATATATATATATATATATATATATATATATATATATATATATATATATACATACATATATATATACATACTATATATAATATTAGCACTATCCTTTGGTTTGGAGTTATTACTTCACACAAAGTATTTTATCTGAATGGGAGGGGTTCATTGGCAACAGCTGCAAGTATGTGTGCTGACCCATTTTTGAATAATTAAACCAGTCATATGGTGCCAATAATTAAACAAGTCATATGGTGCCACTCTCAGTTCCTCTAAAAAAGAAATGTAAGATAAGTATTCTCGCTGTAAATTAGCGTCTTTGGTAATTTTCTTTTCTTCTTGCCTATAGTTAGGACACTGCAGCCATGTCGAGGTTCGTAGCCCAACGTGTCTTACCATAAATGAATTGTTCTTTAGTTGCTGTTGGTTCGTGTGGTATGAAATGAAATTTTTATCGGATATGGGAATTCGATTGATATTAAGACCAAAGTCCCATCATAAAGAGCCGTTTTAACACCCGCACATTCACAAAGAGATGATGTATCACAACACAAATAATTACTGGAAACGGAAATGTGAATGAATTGTTCAGGATAAGCTAACTATAAAGATTAAAACATTTTCCCCCATTTTATTCCCCTCCCGAAGTTGACGATCATACAAATTGGAGCTCCTGACTCCCAAATTAAGTTGGCCTATAATATCATGTCAGTTATCTAATAGTCCACTTATTTTCGGCGGCCTCACTCAAATTTATCTGTACACTATCACCAAGTATCAGGTACCATATATATTCAGGGAAGAAAATATAAACTTAAATAAAAATGATACACAGTTTGATGTTTAAAGCCAGCCGAGTGCGTTTGTCTCTTAACTTCCCGCCGGCACGCACCACAGGCAGCCTATGTAATGTTTCAATACATTCTATCGATGCTGGCTTTGACGACCATTATTCGGCTAATTTTCTCCCTAGTAATAGTTTTTTTCTTTCTTTATTTGTTCATTATATCCAGTAGACAGGCACTAACATCATATTATATCCTCACGTTTGTTCAATGCATTTACCATTGTTAATATGATTTATAATGCGTCTCCAACAGTCATAAAAAATTTGACAACCGAATGTGCAAATATGTCAGCTGTGTGCAAGGCATAGGGCGTCAATCACTGGAGTGGCAACCTCCCTGCCGGGATGACTTCTTTTATTATTATTATTATTATTATTATTATTATTATTATTATTATTATATTATTATTATTATTATTCAACCCAATTTCACAGAGATAAATTACCTTACGAAAACACCACATAAACACTCCAACCATTGTGGTCAGGCCTAAGCATCTGCTCTTGGATCTAAGCAGTGTCAATCATAAATGGTTCCTGTGTAAATAACTACAGGACTTTCTTTGCATATGGTAGCGAAGCACTAACTAAACAGTATGTACAATCACTAACCACCAACACTGACAATGCGGTTACTCAGTAAGCACTCACACTTGCATACATTCACTATACACACACACACACACACACACTTAACATACACTCACACACACTCTCAATAACCACTCTGAATACCCACCACTCACAGGCACTCACTATACACTAAATGCTCACTAAACACTTGAAATACTAAATTTACTAAATATTCATTATACCCCAAACACTCAGTAAACATTCACTAAACACTCACTTAATCCTAAACATTAGTTAAACACTAAACATTCTCTAAACCCCAAACACTCATTAAATACTAGCTTACCAAACCCTAAATACTTATTAAATACTAAACAGTGACGTGAACATCCACTAATTAAAACTTAATAAACACTTACATACTAAAAAATTTGCTAAACACTAACATTCACAAGACATTCACTAAACGCTCACTTAAAATTCGCAAAACTTTCACTAAAACCCTAAACACTCACTGAACACTTACACACTAAATATTCACTAAACACTACCATTCACAAGACGTTCACTAAACGTTCACTTAACATTCACAAAACATTTACTAAAACCCTTAAGACAAAACTTCACTGAATACTTACCACAATAAACATCAATAACATTCACAAAACATTCATAAACCCTAAAGACTCAGTAAACATTCACTAAATACTGACACATTAAACAGTCACTAAACCCTAAACATTCATCAAACACTTACTCATAAACATTCACGAAACGCATACTCACTAAACCCTAACAATACGCTAAACACTGACTCATTAAACATTAACGATAGAAAAAATTGACAATCGCATTAATTTTTCATTTCTCTTGTTTTCTTTACATTAATGCAAGGTGATTATTTTTTTTTTTTTTTTGTCTAGTTTGCTCTTGTATTTATTCCTAATCTTCTTGAGAGAATGGAAATGTTCGAAATAACTTGGTGTGTAGAGATATTGTTTAAAAAACAGAGATCCTCTGTGTCCTTCCTCAGCCAGGTGTATTATGTCTGACGAATTTTACGCCAGCCGAAAAAAATCGACTATAGTAACAACAATATTCATTCATAAAACTGATAATACAAAAATGTATCCATGATTTCATTAGCATGAAAGTCAGCTGAAACCAAAAGAAGGTAGTCCTGCTTCGATAAAACAAACCGAGTAGGCTGTAGCACAATTATTATGATCTGTACCCTGACTATAGCGTATATATTACATATGTATTCCTATCTATTTAATGGGTGCGTAACTCTATTTAACAAATGTTATGTACATAGACATTTTACAGCAATAACTCTAATAATGATAAGAACTTATATGCTACTTTATAGTGTCAGTCTTCCAACCACCGCTACATTAATTTTCATATCGTAAACAAAGCTAAAGCGAGTAGGGGAGACCGGGGCTAGTTGGCACACTTTTTACAATTTTGGTCATTGCGAATATAAAACAAAAAAACTTGTTGCAAAATTCTTAACCACCATTGAAAAATATTAACATTCGTCTTTATCATAGAGAAAAATAATTGTTGTTTGCTTTCAATATAAGATAACAATAAGCTTTAGAAAAAAATAACTTTTCGTGCCACTTGCCCCACGGTGTAAGTTGGCACACATTATGGGGTAAGTGGCTCTTGATAATTAAAAGAAAATTACTACATTGCATTTAAATCAAATAGCAAAAATACCCTCTGAATTTCCAAAATACAAAATATAAGGCATTAGTATTACTTCAGATCATCATCTAGTTGTAATTGTGGCAGGTGTGAAATAAATCCTCGTCATAGTCTTCATGCTCCCACATGTTACATGCCCTGCACTGGACCCACAATTCTCCTGGCTTACCAAACACAGGGTCTCTTCAGCTGAGCTTTCTTCTGGATCAACAAGAGCAGTTCTTAAACTCTGTATCACGCTGATGACTGATCCGAAGCCCATGTGTCTTTTCGGACATCTCTCAATCTGTTACATAACTACCCGTAAAATCAAATCTTGAAATAGTCTGTAATTCAGAGTTGAAATTCCATCAATCCTAAACCAATTGAAAACATCAGAATAAGTGACAGCTAGAGGTAAGCCGAGGAAACTTACCAGGAATGTCACAGATGGGCATACTTTATCCTGGATCACCATCATCCACGAATCACATGTCCTGTTAACACATTTCTTCAGATGTCTATAACCACTAAAATCCAGGGGCTGCAACTTGTGAACAATGTGGAGGAAATGATAGGGACACTAATCTCATTATCCTTCCAAAAATCCAGAAACAAAGGTAAATTATATAAATAAATAGGCTTACTATCGTTATCAAATAACGTGTGCCAACTTGTCCCATTTATTGAGCAACTTCCCCCATCCCTACCATTTGGTACAAAAAACGATTACCAGTCCACACCAAGAAACCTTGAATTAATAATTTTAATGCTATAGAATCTTTAAACCATAAGGAAACTATGTATCATTGAAAACTAATCTTTATGAATGTAGATGTATAGCAAATAACAGAAAGATTAAAATATTTACTTACTACCATCAAAATAAAGAATTGTCTCATAAATTCGAGCTCCTACCTTCTATCTCTATAGAATTTTGCTGGTAATTGAGGAACCACGTGGCAATTACACAGTATATGTATTAGAGTCAGCTATTGGTAAACTTTAAAGTCATGTTGAGTCCCACAACTTACCCCTGTAGCCAACTAGCCCCGGGCTCCCCTACTATATATAATTGAAGTTAGTTGCTTGCTTGACAAAATAATAATATGACTGAATTATTATAGGCCTACAGATGACTGTTATTTATATGAAACAAAAAATAAATTGTTTTGTGTTAGATCAGCCATCGTCAACCGGGTTCCGTGAACGATCGCCAGGTGTTTCCGTACGAATTCATGTTTTATTTAATTATTTGTTATTTATAAGTATATATTTTTCGTTAAACATGGCGTGAGAAATCGCAGTCCTATAATTTATTTTATCGTAACATATCGCGCGAGATTTTTCCCTCTGTTTTACTAAAGGTAATTAATGCAAATGCTTACACACACACACACACACACACACACACACACACACACACATATATATATATATATATATATATATATATATATATATATATATATATATATATATATATATATATAGGTGGTGTGTGTGTATTGGGGTTCCTTGGGATGAGGAAAATTGTCTCAGGGGTTCCTCAAAGTGTCAAAGGTTGGGAAAACACTGTGTTTAGATAAATACAAAGGATATAGAAAGGATAAAAATATTTATTTATTATATATCACGATAATGTATAATACGGGTCAATGGTAGCCCACTATACTAATCTAGACATTCATTATCAGGGCTTGCCCTTCCCCCTGCCCACCTGTTAGGGTGTGTCTGTCAGGGAGAAACCACCCACTAAAATGTCTGTCATTACCTCACAGCATTCTAGGATATGAAGTGCTATTGTAGTACAAATTTTACTTGGTATCTCCAATGTTGGATGCAGTTCCTGTCTCCCCCTCCCCCTCACCATCATTTGTGGGGTGTCTGTCAGGGGGTAACCACCCACTAATATGTCTGGTATTACCATCACAGCATTCTAGGAGTGCAAGTGCTATTGTAGTACAAATTTTACTTGGTGTCTCCGATGTTGGATGGCGATCCTGTCTCCCCCTCCCCTTCCCCCTTCCCCCCACTCGTTGTGGGGTGTCTCTCAGGGGGTAACTACCCACTAAAATGTCTGGTATTACCAACACAGTACTCTAGGATGTGCAGAACTATTGTAGTACAGATTTTACTTGGTATCTCCATGTTAGATGCAGTTCCTGTCTCCCCCTCCCCCTCCCCTCCCCCCCCCCCACTCGTTTGTGTGTGTCTGTCAGGGGTAACCACCCACTAAAATGTCTGGCATTACCATCACAGCATTCTAGGATGTGCAGTGCAATTGTAGTACAAATTTACTTGGTATCTCCAATGTTGGATGCAGATCCTGCCATCCCCCTCCCCACTCCTTGTGGGGCGTCTGTCAGGGGGTAACCACCCACTAAAACGTCTGTTATTACCACCACAGTATTCTAGGATGTGCAGTCTCTTGTAGTGTAAATTTTACTCGGTATCTCCTAAGTTGGATCTAGATCCAATTAACCCTCCCTTTTCAGTGCGTCTGTCAGGGGGAACCCACCCTTCAAAATGTCTGTCACTGGTCATTCTATAATCAGTAGTCTGCAGATATATTATATATTAGTTTCATCTGGTATCTCATATATTGGATCTAGACCCAAATTTCTAACGAGCAATTAGTGGTGCTTGTTAAGTAAGCCACCAATATATTTTCGGCAGACGGTCAGTTTCACAGTTTTACAAGTCTACTCCTAAATACCGGTAGGGGTTACAGTCGGTATCTCGTTCGTTGTATCTCAATGGTCCGGGCTGCCGGTCTATAACTCGAGAGCCAGGCAAACAACAAACAAACTAGCGGCTCGCGACTTTCCTTTCTCTCTCTCACTTTCTAGCACCGATACCTCTCTCTCTCTCTCTCTCTCTCTCTCTCTTCTCTCTCTCTCTCTCTCTCTTTCTCTCTCTCTCTTCCACCTCTTTCTCTCCACCCTAACAGGTAACCAAAAGATAGAGAGTTGCATTATAAGATACATTTATTAACGATGAATAAATAATGAATCAATCAAGTCTTACAGACTAACTTCATTTCAATTAAAACCCCAACAAAAATGTCTAAACAGTATTTAGTCACCAAAAAAGTCTATATCCATTGTGACTCCCTGGGTGGGTCCCCCCATGGTTCCGCTAGAACCGTCTGTTTCAGAGACATAGAAATACCCCATAAGTACACACACAAGTTTAAAAATCAGAGATTAAAGATTGTATATCCTTATAAAAATGTCAAATAGATAACAAGCCACTCTTTGGCTAAAACAGTTTCAAAACTCACCCAAAGCAGCTGGACTATTTCACACACCTAATAAAAAACCACTTCGAAGAGCACACGGCATCTTGCCTTTCTTCCAAAGACGCCTCTATGCCAAATCCCCCATAGACTTGTGTATCATACATTTTAACAGGAAGAGGCGCCCATGCACTTACGAACGCCACACTTCGTTACCGCCTCATAATTACTGGCTGCAACCAGCTTCCCAAAGGCACTTTTGAGAAGAGTTCATGAACTGAGTACATTGACTTATCTAACTATGCAATTTATCTCACGCATCCACAGAAACCCATTGATCAGCTTTCCTCGGGTCGTTGCTTCTCCACATTCCAACAGGTCACAGCGAACATATTGGCAATATATTATTAATTAAAAACCCTAGGCCTTACACACACACACCACACACACACACACACATATATATATATATATATATATATATATATATATATATATATATATATATTATATATATGTAGAGAGAGAGAGAGAGAGAGAGAGAGAGAGAGAGAGAGAGAGAGATCATTTACCAAGTAATTTACGGTTTTCGGTGGAAAGATTGAAATTTTGAGGACTGTCAATAGTGTTAATATGTGTGGTTATCTTTCTTTGTAAGATAAATTGGAACAATAATTTTTACATTTTATTAGTTATTATCTACAGTGATTTTCAGTCTCTGTTTTACAATGTTGATGCGAAGGAGTAAGTGTGAGAAAAATCTATTTTTGATAAAAACGTCATATTTGCATGTATCCAATATAAAATAAGTGCCATAAGCATTGTAACAGGAGTTAAAAAATTAAAAATACCATGTTCCTTGTCAAACGCCCCTGTATACAATTTCTCTTAAAAAAAATTTTGTTTGTTTTTTTTAGTTTTCCTCCTCCCTTGTCACCTCTTTTATCACATTCCTTCAGCGACCGTAATTGCCTTTATGCCCTCTCTCCTCTTCCTCTCACTGCTCGCGGGGCAATGGGGATTTTTAATTACTTCTCTGTAAAGTGTATGTTGACCCGAGGTGGACAGGAACACATCTGTATGTATATATGCAGGAGATTGTACCAGCTCACGAATTCGTCACACACACAAACTCATTTTATATATATATATATATTATAATGTATGTATGTATGTATGTATGTATGTGTGTGTTATGTATATATATATATATTATATATATATATATATATATATATATATATATATATATATATTCATAATTTGGTGTATATGCAAGAACAGGAATTTAGTGACATAACAGCTTTGACATTATCTCCAAGACTAACCACGTTCCATCAAGAATGGTCGTAACCTCAGAGGACTGATAAAGTTAGAATCAAAGATGATAGCAACAGAACCTACGTAGAACTCTGTCTTGTAGCGTCCTACCAGCATAGATTGTGTAAATTTCATTCTGGAGCGCTTTTTATTTCTTGATTGTTTGTGCAAGGTAAAAGTTTTTAAGAGCGTTATAGCCCTCATTAGATAGTATGTTTCATGGCGAAGTCAGATGCTTTTAGTTTTCGAATATGAAAACATTTTTAAAAACCAAGAAAAAAAAAAGACTACCTTAAAATGAGCTATTAGCTTTCGAAAGAAGTGAATCAATACGTATAAAGGTCAAACAATTAAAGAATCATTTTCATCACAGTTTAACGTTATATTTGTTTGTTTTCGAAAGCAAACTTACAAGCAAAATAAATAAATGAATAGATGAATAGAGAAAAACCCATGCCTTACAAGGAAAATAAATAAATGAATAGATGAATTAATGAGAAATAACATGCCTTACCAAATAAATAAACTAAATAAAGTATTTGAAATTATTGAGAAATACCATGCTTTACAAACAAAATAAAGAAATGAATAAATGACAAATATCATGCCTTAAAGTAAAATAAATGAATAAATGAGAACTACCATGCCTTACAAGCAAAATAGATAAATGAGAACTACTATGCCTTACAAGCAAAATAAATAAATGAATAGGTGAACAAGTGAGAAATACCATGCACAAGCAAAATAAATAGATGAATGAATAGATGAATAAATGAGAAATACCATACCGTACAAGCAAAAAGAATAGATGGATAAATGAGTAATATCATGCCTTACAAGCAAATAAATAAAAAATTGAATAGATGGATAACGAACTAATCCATTGCTTCAAAGTCGGCCGAACACAATAAATTTCTCACTTCAAGGAGGTTCAGTGAGGGAATTTCCTCGGAGATAATCAGCTAATTTCCAGCAGCGTCGAGGACGTTACCTTACGTTAATTGAATTCTGCTCCTTCCTCCTCTCTTCCACAAGATCGCTCCGCTTTTTTTGTCCTCTCGCGGTTTTCATCTTTCTCCGGAGCTGATTAACTTGCCGGTGGCGACAAGCGACGCGAAGCGAGGAGGGACTGGAGAATAGGCCGCTCTTGGAGTCCGAGGGAATAGAGACGATACAATAGAGTGGAATGGAATATTATAGAGGTTAGCCAGGGCACGCCAATAAGACTACGAGGTCATTCAGTGCTGGAGAGGAAATTGAGAGTAGGTAGGTTTGATAGGTGTAACAGGAGGAGAACCTCAAAGCAGTTGCGTTATGAAATAATTGTTAGAAGAGGGTGGAAAGCAAGAGGGAAGAGAGATGATATGAATGGAGGTACAGTAAAAGGAGTGAAACGTGTTGCAGCTAGGGGCCGAAGGGACGCTGCAGAGAACCTTTCTAAGTAATGCCTACAGTGCACCCCATGAGGTGCACTGATGCGCTATCCACATACGGGAGAGATATAACAGAAGGCGCTGATTAATGACAATATTTGAAAATAATTAAAGATAACGAAATTATTCAAAAAAAGAGAGAGAAGAGAGGGTGCTTGAGATGGCATGTTTAAATAGAAAGAGAGGCCTTGTCATTTTAACCTGTATCTTCCTCTTCACTTGTTTGTTTGGCTGATGAAACTCCAATAAAAAAAACAAAAAAATAAATAAATAAAAATAAAAAGGAAATCTCTGGAGTCAGGACAAAACCAATAAGTGTAAAAGAGGCAACATTCTAATGTCTTTCCTTTAGGGGCTCCCGGACCGTGTTTCATTGGAAATGGATAAAGCGCCTGAATATAACTTGCGGTCGGGATTTGAGATTTTAATTTCATTCGAAGCCACGCGATGCTCACAAAGAATTTCCAGGAAAATTGCTTGCTTGCACGCGCTAGGTAATTGTGAAAACCTATATATGTTCCCAAGAACTGAATCTAAATGTGACTTAAATATTTTGTAGGTGTCTTTGCGTAATAAGGATGTAATCGTTGTAGCAATTATTATTTTTATGACTGTCTTCATCGTAAAAATGGATGAAACATATGTACGTGTATCGATTGTATATATAGTAGCTGAAGGAGCCATCTGATCAAGTTGTCAAGATCTACCTTCTTCAGTGTAATAATTATATATATAATCAATGTGTGGTTCTCTTTTAAAATGTTTCAAATAGAATGGAACTAATTCTAAAATTATGTGAATTGTATACGTCTATAACAAACACACACACACAAAACGGACGTTATGTTAATTTGTTAAGTATTGAGTCAAGATTAATTGCATAATAGCCCTCTAATAGGAATCGAAGCGTCATTTAATAATTTTATCATTTGGCAAAATATGAATTTGGAACAATAGTATACCTTGGTTGGCTGTCATGTCATTCGAGAGCAATGGCCATGTTCAACATTTACAGCGACTACACACACACACACACACACACACACACACACACACACACATATATATATATATATATATATATATATATATAATATCTATATATATGTATATGAGGTAGAATGCGCAATGCCATACCGAATTTTATTATTTTTTATTATATAATATTTTGGCCTTTTGGTTTTTAAGATTCATGACTCCCACATCTGCGGTGCGCGTCTATTTTTCCGTACGTCCATAAGAAACAATTGTTTTTACCTTTTCCAGTGAAATAGCCTGTTCTAAAAAAAATGAAACCCTAAATCTAATTACTGGCCTGTCGAAAGGGGTCAGGAACTTACCCTGCGTTTGAAGGAGATTCCGTGGAGCTTAATTTCTAGTCTAGTCTAGTGTCAAAGGTATGATTTTTTCATGCTGGGATGTGCTTCGGGAATTTGTCATATTGAGATGTATTCATCAATGATTGGTCGAAAATAAATTTAATTGTAGACAGGTCAGATTGAACGAATATGGTGGGCTGCAGGCACTAGCCGTAATTTATATCGGCAAAGAAATTGGTAGAGTCATGATTGATACATTCTGTATTCCCTCAAGATGTCAAACAACATGTAGTAGTCTTCCATTTAACCAGTAAAATGACAGCGAATCATTTCGCGGTATCGAGGGGGAATTGACGTAGACACTTTGCAAGAAAACAGAAAAAAATTAGATCACAGAATGTTGGTGAACACCCACGAGGGGTGTTAAAAAAAAATAAGCACGAAAAGGCGGCAGGAAGAAACTTTCGCGTATTATTTCGAGAAGTTTGAAAATATGTTCCAACTGGAGACAGATCCTTGAATGAGGAAAGTTTATAATATGGTTTATTCATCTGCAGAAGGTTAGATTTTGATTCTCAAGTCTTCCTACGTCTTTGAAGGGTCGATGACCCATTAAGCAAGAATCAAATTCGCCCAGACAAAGCGACTTCGAGTTCCCCCTTCACACCACTGGCTCTGCCCCCCCCCCCCCCCCCCACCCCCCCCCCCCCCCTCCCTCCCTCCAGCACTCTGAGATTGCGTCGTTGATGATTGTGGAAACTGTTTCCAGATTTCAGGAGAAAGAGAGAGAGAGAGAGAGAGAGAAAAAAATCGATGGATAGGTGGGTGAATAGATAAGTAAGTAAAATGTAATTAGGGCTGAAAAAAGGGTGTTTGTTTAAAAGTGTGACGACACTAAGCGAGGACTGGAGTATGAAAATGTAAATGTGAGAATGTGAAAAGTAAAAGGGAAAGTAGTAGTAGTATGAAAAGTAAAAGGCTTGTCTCACACTAAGAAGAATATTTCCCATATTTTTATTAAGTAGTAATGTATTTATACAGTAAACAAAATACACCCACATTACTACCTTTCTAATGCGAATTAAGTTAACCAGTTGGTTCAAAACACTTCTGACTAAAAGGTGAGCCAAAGACGGGAAATACAACTTGATGAAGTAAAGGTAAGCTGGATAGTCACTTTCTTTTTCCTGAATAAAAAGATACAATTAATGCAACAAGCAAGGAAGTTTCCCCTTGTTTTTTTTCATGAGAGCAGCGGACAGACAGGCAATGGAGAATTTTCCAGCATCGTAACGAAAGAACGAGATGATAGTAAAATAAATTAATAAAAAAACATAAATAAATAAATAAAATAAGACTGGAAACTTCCGTCGACCTCTTGCGTCTCTCAGTGCATTTTTATGGAAAAGGTTCGCTCAGTTTACTTGGATTTGGTTTGGTGAAGGTAATGGCAGAAATAGTCTCTCTCTCTCTCTCTCTCTCTCTCTCTCTCTCTCTCTCTCAGCGTCTAAACATACTACAACTCCCACACAGTGTAAAGGCAAACGCAAAGTAAGGCTCATTTAGCATTAGTTCCGAATCAATTCGTCGTTTCTTACATAAGCCGGACACCGTTAAGGCTCAAACACGGCCAATAAGATTGCAAAACCGATAAAAGCCTCCAATCATGATCTCCGCAGCTCCTGGTTTGCAAATTACCTCTCCTAAATAGCCGGCCTGATCTTCGGGTTTCTATCAATAACCGTCTAAATCCCTTGAGCATGGGAAATGTTTGGGAAGGAAAATAATGAATCAGGTTCAGTAAAGAGGCAGATCGTTTTTTCCCAAACAGTCTTCTTATCTCCCACTGTCATTAACATCAGTTGAATATTGTATAACTCTGGTTAAAGTTTTTACCTGTCACAAACGAAACAATAGGAGTATTATGAAGTACGAAATATAGAAGAGAAACTTCACAGTATGTCTGGATGGCTGTTGATACAATACACATGGCCTCAAATAGCCTTGTTTCGCTTTCTTGTGACAGCTGTCAGATTAATCTTGTCATGTGGATGTTGTCAGATTAATTTAATCTTGTGACAGTTGTCAGTTCAGTTTTGTCTTTTGATAATTGCCAGATTAATTTTGTCTTGTGACAGTTGTCAGATTAATTTTGTCTTTTGACAGATGTCAGTTTAATTTTCTCTTTTGACAGTTTGTCAGATTAATTTTGGAACATGAGCCTGATAATTCTACATGTTAGAGTAGCTCGAATGGGATTTTAGTCTTTGATTCAGGTAAGTAATACTAGATAATAATAATATATGAAACTGTGTAGCTAGTCAGTTTTGCTTGAGCAAGCATTTCTGTCAATAGTAATTATTGTGTAGTAGTTCTAGAATTTCACGGGAAGCCTTGTAGTTCTGGTCGCCAGACCTTATCCAAATTCTGAAAACTAATCCAAGACCTCTGATTACGATTACGATTATGCTGATTAGGTCAGTTCAGTTACCAGATTCTCATCTAACAGAAAAAGTCATGTTTTCTTATGTGAAAAATAATTAACCAAAAACCATTATTATCATGATTGTATATTAATATATAGTTGTGACATAAACTCTCCATTGACACCTACTTTTCAATTCTAGAAAAGAATAATAAATACATTTTGATAAACAAGTTTGATATTTCACTTTATGCAGCCAACCATTTCCAGGGCAAGAAAAATGGGAACACCATGGCACTCGTTTTGGTATCGCTTATTCGGGATG
The DNA here is from genome assembly GCF_015104395.2 of Macrobrachium nipponense. Taxonomy (NCBI): domain Eukaryota; kingdom Metazoa; phylum Arthropoda; class Malacostraca; order Decapoda; family Palaemonidae; genus Macrobrachium; species Macrobrachium nipponense. The sequence continues at coordinate 2,709,141 of NC_087204.1, forward strand.
TCCCCCTCCCCATAAAGGTCCAAATTGCCATTACCGTTCGGGCAGATGTCATTTTCCATTTGGGCCTCGGACATAATGCATTGAGCTGTCCTTCCATTACAAGTCCATTTGCAACTTCATCGTGTATCGTTCTTCAGTTTTAAGATAAAAGCAAACAAGCAAATGGATTGAATGGTCGAATCTTGCAGAAATGGCACGAACACTCCTCTTGATCCGGTTGGATTCAAACTCCATTTATTATTGTAGACGTAAAAGAGAAGTTTTATGTTTGGCATGAAAACATCGTTGTTCAAAGCCACATGTTTCCTTCCAAAAATTAATAGCCGGTATCCCCGTGTAGTGATAATATAATAAGCTATTTCATTGAATACCGTCTTGACGTTTCAGTGATTATTTCTGTGCAACAAGTTTTTCGCCTCTCCCGCCCCGGCTACTTTTATTTTGTTTAATGGAGTGTGAAGTCGACGAAAAATCTCTTTGGTTATCTGTTTTAAAGGAATACGAAAATTTGATAACTTTGCTGTAAGTAGGTGATACAGGAGTTGCGGAATCTTGGTTTGTCAATGAAATTGTCCATTCCCTTTTCGCCAAAGTCATTATCCAAAAATTTTTCTAAATCTCCACATCCTCGCAAAAGACTTTAAAAGACGCTCAGGTTTGATCGTGTTTTTTGTATGATTTAAGATGTCTTAAGTTATTGTATGGTTATAGTGACAGGTAATATATAATTTCTAAACTTCTACTTTCACTCAATAACATACTTCTTGTTTTTTTTTTTTCCATACATCCTCCGATACTCAAATTAACGAAAATTTTTGCTGTAACGAAGTACATTCTTATGCAACCTTTTTAGCACCTTGTCTATAAAGCAATCTACATTTTCTGGTTTTTGGTTGTCTTTCCCATTTTTGACATTTTTGGCACTTTTGCCTATAACCCTACTACATACATTCTCGCTCGTTCTTTTTTGCCTTTTTTACTTTCGACATTAGTCAAGGACCTCTTCAACCTCGAGGAACTTCTGGAACCTCGAGGAACTTCTGAACCTCGAGGAATTTCAGGAACCCGAGGAAATTCTAAAACCTCGAGGAACTTCTGGAACCTCGAACTTCTGGAAACCTCGAGGAACCTCTGGAGCCACCTGCAAACTTCTGGAACCTCTAGGAACCTCTGGTACCTCGTAGAACTTCTGGAAACCTCGAGGAACTTCTGGAACCCTCGAGGAAGCTCTGGAATATCGAGGATCCTCTTGAACCCCGAGGGACTTCTGGAACATCTGGATCCTCGAGGAACTTCTGGAACCTCTGGAACCTCGAGAAACTTTTGGAACCACCTGCAACTTCTGAAACCTCTAGGAACTTCTGGAACCTCGAGGAACTTCTGGAAACTCGAGGATCCTCTGGAATCTCGAGGATCCCATTGAACCCGAGGGACTTCTGGAACCTCGAGGAACTTCTGGAACCTCGAGGAAACTCTGGAACCTCGAGGAGCCTCTGGAACCTCGAGGACCCTCTGGAAGAACCTCGAGGAACTTCTAGAACACCGAAATCCTCGTTGCTCTTGCCACCGGTCGAGTGTACTACTACAAGGAGGCTGGCTGCACATAAGTTATTATATGCAGCTGATTGCTCTGCTTATTAAGGTGGCTTGTTTTCTACCTCACGTTGTTCTGATCTTAAATAGGTGAAATTAGTATTATATATATATATATATATATATATATATATATATATATATATATATATATATATATAAATATATATACCTATATATAGCACTATATATCTAACAGTTAGAAAGCTAGGGTTGACTCAGAACGGTATTATGTGGTCTTTTTAAATTACAGAGTTTTCATGTTGTTATCCTATGTTTCAGCAAAAATGGTGTACAATATCTATCTGCCGAAAGCAGAAATTAAATTAAATTATATATATATATATATATATATATATAATATAATATATATCATATATATATATATTATATATATATATATATTGATAGGGATTACATTCCTGCTTTCGCAGATAGATAATTTACACATTCTACCGAGACGTAGGATGGATTCAAACCCCAACTCTCCTATTGTTAGGTTAGGTAATAAAAACAATATATTCTGAGCTATCCAGGAAATCTATGCTTTAGGTGGCAGAAAGGACGAAAACCCAGGAAAAGAAATAGATCTGCCATCAGCGAATGGAACTCCGTGGCTTAATAAATTTCGAAAAAAAGAAAAAAAAGTGGGATTTCGCGTTTCATAAATTATAGGACGAGACGCGGTAACAGAGGAATATATATCGCAATGAATTCGTTCGTGGATTCACAATGGCCTCGGAACATTTTATGTAAAAGTGACGTTATCAGTAATCATGGGAGACGCAAGAAAGGAGAAAAGAAGAAGTGTTTGGAATCTCCTTTACTTTTTTTTTGTATCTAACTGTTGGGAATTTAAACTTTCTCTTTATTCTTGCACATTTAAAATTAATTAACATAAAAGTAGGTTCCTTCATAGAATGCAGAATGCAAAATGATTTAAGTTGTATAATTAAAAAGATGAATATCTTAAATATGACTTCTAAGAGCAAGTTCTTTGTTATATATATGTGTTATATATAATGTGTATATATATTATACATGTGTGTGTGGGTATTAATTTTTATTATTATTCGTAGTAGTAGTCTCAGCAGTAAGAGTAATGTATTACCGTTAGCTGTCATCTTGCACAAGTTAATTCCCACGAACTAACTATAATTCAGAGTCATGATTGAGGTGGTATGGGGATGTGTTAAGGATGCATGACAAGGAGGGAGTGAAGAGGGCTTGGGAGGAACCTGTCAGAGGAAGAAGATCGAGAGGAAGACAGAGAATTAGATGGCGAGATAAAGTAAAGGAAGATATGGAGAGAAGAGGTCTGGTGGAGAACGATGCCTTTGATGGAAGGCAGTGGAGGAGAAGGCGCATCAGGCAACGCCCCACCCCTTAAGGGTAGACTCCACTTTGGAGGCGTCCCGATTGTAAAAAATCGTAAAAATATTTGCCAAAAATACAATAATCAGACAGACTAATGAAATTTTCAGGCATTATTAGCACTATAATAACACATATTCTCTGTGAGTTGTATCATCCTACAGGGAAAATTAATGATTTTATTAAAAAAAATGTGAAAAAATGCAAAAATTCCGGGCCCCTCGTACTGAAGGTTTATTTAGGGACAAAACCATTTGAGAGTTTGTAGTTATTATGTCACTTGATAGCCTAAAACATCTAAAAATTATATAGTTAGGACAATCAAAGAAACCCCGCCGCCCCCCCCCCCCCAAAAAAAGGGTGGAGGGGGGGGGTTTCTTGATTGTCCTAAATAATATATTTTTAGATGTTTTAGGCTATCAAGTGACATAATAACTACAAAACTCTCAAAAGGTTTTGTCCCTAAATCGAGATTTGAATTTTTCCTGAATATTCTTCCTAGCTATAGTCCTGAATTTTTTTTTGGCGGGGCTTCGGCTGAACTTACCTGAAGTTGTTGCTCTTTTTTTTGTTATAACGTGCTAATTTACTGTTCTATTTTGATAATTTTTTTTTTTGCATGTTCCAGGTGGATATACCAACAGATCCTCAGAGCGAATTTCTAATTTTCTATTCAAGACTGTAGTTTCTCACCAATCACCAAATAACCTTCAGTACGAGGCCCGGAATTTTTTGCATTTTTTTCACATTTTTTTTAATAAATCATTAATTTTCCCTGTAGGATGATACAACTCACAGAGAATATGTGTTATTATAGTGTTAATAATGCCAGAAAATTTCATTAGCCTGTCTTGATTAGTGTATTTTTGGCAAATATTTTTACGATTTTTACAATCGGGACCCTCCAAAGTGGAGCCTACCCGGATAACGGATGGATAGAAAAGCAACTAACTATAATAAAAGAAAAAAAAACCTTCATAATCTTTTTTACATAACATCATTATGAGTTCTTAGGATTACTATTTAATGACCTCCGCAATTGTAACGGCGATTGTAAATGTGATGATAAATCGATTAAAAGACTCTTGATAAACATAAGTCTGAAGAATGATTCAAAGTCTTTAGGAACTTGCTTAACTTTTGTAACACAAAACATACTATCTCAATGAAAAATGGTAATTGCATCTCCTATACTTTGTTTCCGGAAGATCCCGCTCCCCCCCCCCTCCCCCCCCCCCCCCCCTCCCTCCCCCTCTCTCTCTCTCTCTCTCTCTCTCTCCCTCTCTCTCTCTCTCTCTCTCTCTCTCTCTGACAGGTAGAATTATTCATTCTGTTACCAGCAACAGGTTACTGAAATCGAGAATATTAAATCATTTCATCAACTAAATTGGGAAATTCGGGTCATTTTGCTACTAGAGAATGAAGAATGAAACTTGGTGATGATCCTTAAGAGAGAGAGAGAGATAGAGTAGAGAGAGAGAGAGAGAGATGAGATAGAGAGAGAGACGTATGTCATAAAAGCTGTAAGAAAGACTACAACTGTTCCAGTGTTTGTTCAGTGGAAGAAATGCGTCAAAAAAAAGTGACACCGACGAAAGACCAACATGGTGGAGGGGGGGCGGGGCGGCCCTGGTTGGTGAAGGTTAAAAATTACGATTTTTTTTTCTTGACTCTGTAAAAATAAATAGGGAGGGTGGCATAAAGGCATTCGAAAGACCAAGTGCTGATTTTCATAATACCAAAATTGTAAAATATTGTATATTTTTAAAAAAACAAAAAGATAATTTGAAAATAAACAGACGGTTTAGCATAAACTGTTACCTTTTCCAGTCGGCTTTTGTGTTCCATTGTAAAAAAGACGGCTTTAAAATATGTGTGATTGTAAAGTTGAACTTTGACAAGTATTGATGAGAATCGTAACAATCTTCAACAATAGGGATGAGATATGTATTCTCGCACACGCCTTTCCATGCTCTACGAGTAGCACGATCTCGTCGTTTATAGAGATAAGGCTTGAGTCGCAAAAGGGGATTATTATGGCTGGATTAACAACATCCTTTATTCTCTCTTTCAGATCTCGATGTGGACTTCTTTTGGGCCATTGCCATCTTTTCGAAACTTAGAAGAAAACTGAGGTGAGTAAAGGGGTGAAATTTGAAATGCCGTTTCGTGAAGCAAATTCTTTTAAGTGATTACTGATAATGATTTACGTCAAAATGCACCTCATGCGGGTCACTGTAGGTATTATGCAAGGTTCTTTGCAGCGTGCCTTCGGCCCCTAGCTGAATGCTCTACCTAGGTCCCAGCGCTTGGCCTTGCACCAGAATTCTATATTCCGTTCCATTCGATTTCGGTGTAGCAAATTCTTTTAAGCGGTTGATGATTTATGACAATATGATCCACATAAGCAGAAGCATAGTTGTTGTATTTAGGAAATTTTTCTAAGTGCATTCTGTTCAAAATAGGATAAATGTCTTTTCATTTGGCCGCTTGAGTTTTGGCACTGAAATAAATATTTACATGGAAGTGCTGCAACTAAGTTGATAGATAATGTCATATTATTAATGGAAAAAGAATTGAGCATTCTTGATACATAAGGAGAAATGAGAATTCTTGATACATAAAACAAAGAGAAATGTCCATTCTTGATAACAACGAATAAAAGCATTGAACATAACGCTATATTTCACATGTCATTCTTCAATAGAAAAACAAAAC
>NC_087204.1:2715325-2722825 GCF_015104395.2 Macrobrachium nipponense
GAAGATGAAATGGTCAGGTTCGGGTGAGAATTGCATCAGAGTTTCCTACCTGAGGCCCACGGAACCCGAAAACTGGTTAATCAAAACTATGAGGGTAAAAATATGTTTTTTATTTATTTTTTTTTCTTTTTCATGAAAGCAAAAATTAACAAGCTTGTGACAGCAATTCATCTTCGCCAAAAAGAAAGGAGAGAGAGAGAGAGAGATTTGACAACCCAATCTTTTTTTCAGGTTCCAGCATTGTATGCGAACCAAAGTAACCATATTCGTCTCTCATCCCTGGAATTCCTATGCTGTGGAAGCCAGCCATCGGAATTTAATTCATATCTGGACCAAACTAAAGCTTATTTCTTCACGAACCATTCCTACGCAGATATCATCAGTCATGTATAGTAATTGGGAATTAAAGCCATACTTCAAAAGCTACATCAAGATAATTGAGTTGAAAATACAATTTCAAAAAGTATTTTTAAATTAAGAGGTGTAGCGTTAGTTCTTGTTATTTACGTTATCAATATAATCGGGTATTTGTGTTCTTGCTTAATCAGAGTATACGAAGACCAAATATAGTATAAATGTAACAAGATTTTAATAAAAGCATAATAAATGGCGCTGACCCTTGTATGCTACATTTGGTATGAATATGAACAAACTGAAAATTAAAGAAAGCATCGCTAGTTAGAGACGGTGGTATCTTTCAGTTTTGCAATGTGAGTCACTGAGGAAATATCCTGTTGTCTGTTAAGGAAGTGAATCTCTATATAAACGCGTAAGGCACCTTTTCAGCGAACGCTAGAGATATTCATTCGCTCTTGAATCGTTATATATACCAGCATAAGTGTAAATATAATAAAAATTAACAAAAGGCAGAACCGTTGTTAGTAAACACAGAGGAAAATTCATAAAACGGTCCAAAACATATATGAATATTTTAATCTTCTACGAGGAGGAAAATCCTCAATCGCTGACCAAATTGCTCGCTTCCAGTTTTGCCTGGAAAAGGACATTTCCAGGACCGTGGGTCGCCCCTTGAATACCCTGACACCTAAACGTCCGTCCATCCACTCGAGGTCGAGGAGAGAGGAAATACTTACTTGCACTCAGCCTCTCTCAAGTGGGATCAGTCTTTGCAATTTGGCCTTTTTCAGTTCTCTGTAAAAGGAACTATTGAGGTGGCTATTTGTCTGTCTCAGTCCGCCCTCAGATCTTAACGAGTACTGAGGCTAGAGGGCTGCAAATTATACATAAAATTGTTCTGTACTGTTTAACATGCACACTATTTATTTATTTTTTTTTTTTCATTTTCATTCTAATAAACAACAAATCAAATATACGCCCTCAGATCTTAACGGCTACTGAGGCTAGAGGGCTGTAAATTATACATAATTGTTCTGTACTGTTTAACATGCGCATTATTTATTTTTTTAACATTATCATTCTAATAAACAAATCATAAATATCCTATCCTAAAATTCCTGTATCTTTAACTCAACGCGAAACTCCTATTTCAGATCTTTTTAGGCTTTTCCATAGGGCTTTCCTACCGCGCTCCCCCAACGACAACAACAACAATAACAACAAACTAGTTTGTAGGCTTACTCCCCGAGTAAGCGAAAAATCAGTAAACAAAATATTCCAGTCCTTTTCAGAGATATTAGTCACACACTGAATCTGAGCCATTAAAAGCCTTTCTATTTGGTTTTATTTTTTTCGCGCGGCACCATTTTTGTCGCCTTTGTTTGGAACCCAAAGGAACAATGAACTACGTAAATAAATTCATGCTACATATTTATGGCGAAATTTGAATCCCTTCTTGGACTGCATAAATGCATAAATACCTTATTTTTCTCTTTTTGTTTTACATGCTTTCAAAGGGATACTAGTTATGCATTAATTTCGCCCCACCCCCCTAAAAAAAAAAAAAAACTTTTTCACCATGATTTTTGGGCTGGACTCTGAGCTTTCCATTTTTGCTCTTAGTGACTTGTTCCTCGCTCAAATATTTGTCTTACTCTGTAGTAAATCGTGTCATCGAAGGACGGACAAACCAGAAAGGGGAATTTTTGAAATCTGCTCGATCTTCCTCGTTTTTTTTTCAGGAATCTCTCTCTCTCTCTCTCTCTCTCTCTCTCTCTCTCTTCTCTCTCTCTCTCTCTCTCTCTCTCTCTGGGAGATTTTTCTGGTTGTAACTCTTATTTTTTCATGCGTAAAAAAATTATATTATAATTAATTATAGAGCATTAGATATGATACACAATTTAAATACGTCCTTATTAAAGCTTCTGCTAATAATAATGGCATAAACATGAATCAGGTTATCGAGTCAATACACACGCGCACGCACGCGCACACACACACATACACACACACACACACACACACACACACACATTTATATATATATATATATGATATAGATATATATATATATATATATATATATATATATATATATATATAGGGATTCACAGTAATATCCTTGTTTATCTAGATATAATATTTTATGGAAATATATTATATCTAGATAAACAAGGATATTACTGTGGATCCCTCTATTGATTTTTTAGAAGCACGATACAGTGTTTTTATATTGCATTTATATATATATATATATATATGTATATATATATATATATATATATATATATATATATATATATATATATATATATAGTAAATAACTCGCGACAAATATTGATCCTTATTTTGTGATTCAGCTTAATTGGGTTTTGTTGTGTTAAGGCAGCTTTGCATTATCCAGAATCCTCACCAGATGACCTGACAAAGATATTAGCATGAAGTGTTCACTGTTTTGGGGCGTTGCTCTTTTTTGGTTTTTAATCAGATCAAATTCCATGGTCCGAATTCGTTATCAGTTTTAACTTAAAAGATTTAATACAGGAAATGGACTACAGTAGAAAATAAGCTACTCGGAGGACGTGGTATCGAATCAATGAAAATTGTTATATAGACATGTGATACAAGATTGCCCTATGTACTGCTATGAATCATTGCAATTTATGTTTCGAGAAACTTTTATTTTTGTAGGAGAATATTCTACCTCTGTAGAGTAGCTTTGACATTTGACATAGAAAAATATTCTACCTATGTAGAGTAGCTTTGACATTTGGTATAGAAGAATATTCTTTGACATTTGATATAGAAGAATATTCTACGTATGTAGAGTAGCTTGACATTTGATATAGAAGTATATTCTACCTATGTACAGCGGTTTTGACATTTGATATGGAATGAGTCATTACACTAGCCAGTGATTACTGATTAGTAACGTCTCCCTCCGTACACATAAATAACTTGTATATTAGTTACGGAAGCAATTTATTGGTTTGCAACAGCTTCATATAAATTTGAATTCAATTGCTTTCATTACTTCGGCCTTCAGCCGAGTTTGCTTATGGAGATAAATGATTGTATCGGATTAATCATCTATTGGGTGGAGTTAACGGATGAACTAGACTAACTGTTAATTTATATAGATAAAAGGGCAGTGCTATCAATTGCTTATTTCTAGCTAGTTAACTGTATCGGAATGCTTATTTTGATTTTTAAATAGTTCCCCTAAAATTACTTAAGTGAAACTGGACATTTTAAATATCTGCATAACAAACTTAAATTTAGTTTATGAAACATCTTATTTTTCGCGGATTACACAGAGATACACTTGTATATTTACGTGTGTCCCAGTAGGTGGTTAAATCTTTGAAGTACAGACTAGTGTATTATTATATATGGATCTACTACTAAACTTTAACAATAGCCGGGATATGACGATGTTTTTTTAAAAGGAAATTTGAATTACTGATGATTCATATTAAATATAGATTACACGCAATATCACTTTGTAACAAAGGTATATTTAACATTGTACTTTATTTTTTTTTTACTTTATGCTTCTGTATATATGATAAGATAAGTACTATGTAAAGAATGTAGCGAACTTTATGTTATACTTTCATAATAAAAGATGAAAAGAAAAGGATTTATTCAGATTTATTCTAATCATACTTAGCTTTTAAATGAGGTCACTTTTTGTGTGTGGGGGGATCAGATGGCACCCTTTGTTGCGTGTGTCACATTCTAATTACAACCTATCATGACCCGCAGTCACTCGCTCTCATTACCTCTGACGTTTAGCTTGCTTTTGCAGACCGCTATTCCAACTGCTTTAAGCCCTTTTAGCTTCATCATTGCACCATTCAGCTGCTCTTTGCAAGTCACATTACGATCTTTTGTCTGGTTAATGACGCTCTCCACTTCGGCCAATGAATGGGGTTAATTCTTCCCATGGTAAAGCAAGCTGACACTTACAGATACAAACCACATTTACAATTGAGTTTCACAGCGTCAGCTTCTATCGTACTATGCGTGGTATTTATACATCGACTTGGTGCCTTTACGATTGAACTGTATTGCACATAGAACTAAGGCCTTAGGCCAAGCACTGGGACCTATGAGGTCATTCAGCGCTGAAGCGGAGATTGACAGTAAGATGGTTGGAATCTCTCTCTCTCTCTCTCTCTCTCTCTTAACTTATTCGTGTTTTCATCTTGTCCGAAAATAATTTACGTACATGTTTTGGAGAATGGATAATATTCCTGTCTACTATTATTAAGCCAGTTTGTTTTTTTTTTTGGGGGGGGGGGGGGGGGGGGAATGAATTTTCCTAAAACAGATGCCGTATCTTTTCTCTACGCGTTGATAAAAATTAATAAATAAGATTACTACACAATTGGCAAAACAAGGAAACTGAACCGCATAAAAAAAATAAAAGGTTTCATTTAACTAGATTCCATGAATTACCATTAAAAATATAATCAAGTAAAAGAGCTTCCGAAAGACGTCATCCAGTTGTTGTTGTTGACATAACACTAATCAGCTTTGTGGATTGTATCATCCGGGATCCTTTACCTCCGGCATAATTTTAATCTCATTAACATCTCTGTCAATCGAGATTATCATCTTTGACGAAATAGATATTTACAAGTAATTTTAATTCCGCTTCTATTGAGGTTTTAAGTAATTGATTATATACGACTCCGAGCTCTTATAGAGACGAAGATTTTACTTTTATTATTGTTTTTTTTCTGTAAAGAAAACTAACGCTTATTCTCATAAACCGATGGACTGATTTAAATCAAAAGCTGCACCGGGGCACAACGGTTTTCATGCAGCGAAGTATATTTGCTTTTAATTCACTTTGAAGAAGCAAAATGCGTTGGGTCAACAGCAATTCGAATACGCGCTCGTTCTTTTTTTTTTCAGAGAGAGGCTTAAAATGAACTCGGGGGGCGGGGGAGGATCACGTGAAATCCAGGTTGGAAAACTTAGATTTACATTCATTCCTCTGCCACGATCTACTGTTATTTAGCGTCGTTTACTTTGGAACGTTTCTTTTGCATGTTTTAACTTTTTACTAGTTCATCATTCACTACACTCTTGTGTAAACGACAAATCTTCCTTTTGATCTATTCAGCGTCTACGAAATTGTACATGAGAGAAGGAGAACAGAAGGGGAGATAACGATGAAAGTACTCTGGATTTAATCATTAAGTACGAACACAGGTTCAAAGATGCGCTTGTGAGCGCGCGCGTTTATGTGCGCTTGCGTATGCTGTAGGGAATACTGATGTGAGAGAGTATTCGCTTCGTCTTGTAAGCAGAGCTATTTAATTACCCGCCGTTAATTAGATCCTTGACTATTTATGCGCGAGTACTTATTAATTCCTGCTAGGAATGTACTTATTAATTCATAATAAGAAGGTACTTATTAATTCCTGATAGGAATGTACTTATTAATTCATAATAAGAAGTTACTTATTAATTCCTGCTAGGAATGTACTTATTAATTCATAATAAGAAGGTACTTATTAACTCCTGTTATGAATGTACTTATTAATTCATAATAAGAAGGTACTTATTAATTCCTGATAGGAAGGTACTTATTAATCATAATAAGAAGGTAAGATGTAATGCAACAGGTAGATATCTATTCAATGGTTCACTGTAATTACAACTGTTCGTCTGAACTAAAGAACTATACATACATGTACACATACCTACATATACGTACATACATGTGTATGCAAGTATACTCCATGCATAAGATCAAGACATTCATTACTTTGAAGTAAGTAATACAGCATGTAAATGTTTATTGCCATTATAAAATAATATACTATAAAAAGAAGGTCCTGAACTCCTCAGTCTAACAGCAGGTCAGTATATATACCACATGAGTGTATATATGTGAGTGTATATATGTCAGTATATATATAGGTCAGTACATATGTCATAAATAAAGACTGATAATATGTATCGTTGTGACATTTCTTGGAATGTAAAGACTGATCACTTTTAACTTCCCATAGAGACAGAGTCCGAAGCGATGACCTGAGAAAGCTGATAAATCATTTCTGGGATGGTGTGATACGAAGATGCTTATTTAAGCAGGTCAATGTTCGTTCTGTGGTTATGTGAGTTCTTGAGGGCTTGTTCAAGGTGCCTTTGAAAACTGGCTATGACCAGTTACCGAAGAGTGTGAGTTCGTATGTACGTGTACGAACTATGTCCGTTGATAATGACTTGGCTTAGCCGAACGGAAAACTAGGGAGACAGCTACGGGAGAAAAGGCAGAATGCTGGATAGCTCTGCCAAAAGTCTTTTGCTTCGGTGTGTGAAGTTCCAGGCTGCAATGGGTGAGTTATTATAATTTAGCCAAAGGGATGGCTTGTTTGATATCTTGTAAAGATGTTCCATTTTTTGACTTTGTCTTTACAATTGTGTGTGTGCTCACTAGTGTGTTCTCCTGTCTTTTAAACAGGCGGTTCTAGTGAGGGGACAGAGTGTCCTAGTGAGGGGGCCGAGTGTCCTAGTGAGGGGGACTGTATTTTGGAGAAGAGATAATTGGTGTGACTAATTACTGATTAAGACATTTAAATACCGGGGGGTTATCTGAGTTAGTTGTCTGTGAGACTTGAACTATTATCTTTCCATTGTTGATCCTGTAAGAATTTGAGTTATTCAACTAGTACTTTACTTTGAATAAATATTATATTTTTTGTAACTCCGACTCTGATTTGATGACCTGATGGAATGGAGAGAGAGAGAGAGAGAGAGAGAGAGAGAGAGAGAGAGAGAGAGTGGGGGGGGTGAGAGATTGAGTGTAACCAGTTCGCCTTAACGCAATGGCTAGCGCTATACCAAAATGTTAAATACCTTCGCTGTAATGCTTTGGTGTCAGTGGATAGGTAACAGTTGGTGGCAGGCGATTTAAGAGGCTTTTTATATATCTTATAAGTTGTGGTTACACTAACAAAGAGACTGGTGACCAGTTAGACATAGATTTTTTTTTTTTTTGGTAGGAAAATGGGTTTATAATCATGTCACAGGCATAATAGTTAGCGGTGTTCGAACGAAAAAAGCCTTTTGTGAGATTAGTATGATTTTGAGAATGCGTTGTGTTTCAGTTAATGACTTGTG
>NC_087204.1:2732825-2735325 GCF_015104395.2 Macrobrachium nipponense
GAGAGAGAGAGAGAGAGAGAGAGAGAGAGAGAGAGAGAGAGAGAGAGTTTATAAACTGTACTACAGGATTGTTATATGCATATCAGACTAAAACTTATTGGAAGGTTAAAAAAAAAAGTGAGAGAAATCGCAATAACCATCCCGTATTCAGAATACCAAAATGATATTTTTTCTGTGTGGCGTATTTACTTTTAAAAAAAAGTGGTTTGCTCTTGCATATATACTGTCGCCGTTATTTCACGGTGGTTTTGCTGTGAATTGGGGTCGATGAGAGAGAACACGCAGGAGAGAGATACCTTTCCTAGCGGCAAATTGTGTCAAGAATTGACAATGTAATTTTTTATATCTGCATTTGTTTTTGACATAGAATTGTGAATGTATCGATTTCACATTAGAAGAAAAGTAGATAAAACCAACTGTGGTTTTTGTAGGCAAATCTCTCGGTTATGAGAATTCCATAACAATATGGCCGTTAATAGTCAATTCTTTTTTTCGAACAAATAGTGGTTCCTTTATATCTGTGACACACCTGCTTTAATTAACTTCAGCTAATTCCACTTCAGAGAGCAGACAAAACGATTGCCAGGAACCACTAATTACAATGTATATATATATATATATATATATATATATATATATATATATATATATATATATATATATAACTACAATGTATAATACATATATATATATATATATATATATATATATATATATATATATATATATATATACATTGTAGTTAGTGGTTCCTGGCAATCGTTTTGTCTGCTCTCTGAAGTGGAATTAACTGAAATTAAATTAAAGCAGGTGTGTCACAGATATAAAGGAACCACTATTTGTTCGAAAATAAGAATTGACTATTAACGGCCATATTGTTATGGAATTCTCATAACCATATATATATATATATATATATATATATATATATATATATATATATATACATATGTATATAAACAAAAATAAAAGAAATCTTACAGAATTTCTTTTTTTACCCCTTGAACTACTTCCATAACCGTCCTGCCGAAGCCTGTTATATTGTAACGATAATTCCAGTCAGTGTATAAGGAAATCCTTTTACAAATGACTATCCAATACTGGAATGTTATTTACGCAGATACACTGCAATTAGCGGACATCACATCCACGGGTCGGAACTTATTCTAAAGGTTGCCTGGGAATATAAACGATTTTCTCTCCACAAACAGTCTGACCTTTATCGAATGTTTGTGCCCTGTAGCTACGAGCGATACCCACGTCCACGCCCACCTATAAATAAGCATAAGAAAAAACAACACGGCAATAAGACAAAAAATAATAAAATAATATTGAAATGCTTTGGCTGCCCCATTTCATCGACTGAATACAGTATCCTTCACGGAAACTGGTTTTGAAATCGTTTAATTCAGGTGACACAATGAATAAAAAAAAATTATAAAATAAAAAAAGCAACAAAAATAAATATGGAAAAAAAATTATAGTTATTAGAATGATAAAAATAAGAGTAAAAATAATAAAATAATAATAATAAAAATAACAATACAAATAATGACGGGTTACTCACGCTGTTTATAGCTGTCGTTATAGAAATTAAGACGCATAAAATAAACACTTAAATCACGCTAATTAATTTCAGTGTAAATCATTTACCTCTTGCAATGACGCAAATACAAAAACGATATGCATGTGAAAAATTTCAATCTGAAAGACTGGGGCAGATAAGGACGTATATTTTTCTCTTTTCGGTATATCAAGTTGTCACACATTTGTATAGTCACCTGGACATCTTTCATTTTACTACAGCAAATATCCAGGTTTTCAACGAAATGTTTATTTTACTTTTTTATTACGTATAATCATCTGTGTTTAAAATTGGAGCCTACCTACAGTCTTTCATATGTGACCTTTTAGGAGTTTCTTACGTTCCTATCACCCTCTCCCTATTCTTTTGTTTTCACTCCCACGATCTGACACTTCGTCCCATTCCTATCGACGTAAGTCAGGCTATTGTGTTCGTGTCGCATTTATCAGCAGCCTTTTGTTTTCCATATTGGCAGGAACACCTTTGATTTTACGCGGCCTGTGACTACGAGTATCTATACCTTAAAGTGAATAGATGGTTAGGAACCAACACTGGAAGGAGATCATTAGCTTTTATTGAAAGTCAAGAAAGAAGGGTATTTTTACAACTGGACAAACGAATGGAAGATTTATGCTAATCAGTGGTGAGATCACTAACTCCCAAATGAAAAGATTTGAACATTTCCACTAAAATTACTGAAATATTTTGCTAAAGGAATCCATGGTGATCATACATTGTTCTTTTTCTTGTATAAGTGCGTTTAACCATTCTTCACATTTTCTTGATTGATTGATTAATTAGTTCTAGTTGGCGTCGTAATCACATTTTCTTGAGCCATAAATACTGTAATGTAAAATAATCGCTGCATTTGACAGTTGTCTCCCGAGTACATAGCACTGACAATTTATGAAGAAT
>NC_087204.1:2745325-2755325 GCF_015104395.2 Macrobrachium nipponense
ACGTATCAAGTTAGCATCTTTGTAGAATTATTAATGAATTGAATTGAATAGAGAATTGGAACCAGAGGCCAAGCACTGCTGGGACCTATAAGGCCATTCATCGCTGAAACTGAGATTGACAGTAGAAAGGTCTAAATGGTTTAACGGGAGGAAAACCTGTGACCTATGAGGTCATTCAGCGCTAAAACGGAAACTGACAGTAAAAGGTTAGAGAGGGGTAACAGGAGGAAAACCTCAAAGCAGTTGCACCATGAATCAATTGTCAGGAGAGGGTCGAAAGTAAAAATGGAAGAAAGAGAATATGAAACGAGGTACAGTAAAAGGAACGAAAGGGGTTGCAGTTAGGGGCAGAAGGCACACTGCAAGGAACTTTAAGTAAGGCCTACTGGTGCACTGATGGCACTACGGGGGGGGGGGGGGGGGGGGGGGGGGGGGGGGGGGGGGGGGGGGGGGGGGGGGGGGGGGGGGGGGGGGGGGCGATCAATAATGGATTCATTACATGTCAATGAAATAAATGTCGTAGTTTAGAACAGACACAATTTTTTAAATTAAACATTGGCGAGCCAATATTCTAGTCACTTTGAAGGGTCAAATTTTGGTGATATTAAAACGATGTCTATGTACCCAAGCGTTGTACCATGACTGTGGCGCCATTAGCCAACAAAGATGTTGGAATGCATTCAATTTCGCGTGATGCCATTCCAATATATCTTCCTTTATTCATAATGCTTCTGTTTTATCATAGGGAGTATTACGTAGCTCTGCGTTGCGTTGTTTGCCTATTAGTCGTGATCCATAAAAATAAAATTCTATTTAGTGTTAAATGTATATTTTCAATTCTAAGTCTATTTTATCTGATTTTTCTGCGGTGTGTCGATATATATATATATATATATATATATATATATATATATATATATATATATATATATATATATATATATATATCGTGTATATATATATATATATATATATATATATATATATATATATATATATATATAGATATATATATATATATAGATATAGATATATATATATATATATATATATATATATATATATATATATATATATATATGATATATAGATATATATATAGATATATAATATATATATATATATATATATATATATATATATATATATATATATATATATATATATATATGCAGGGTGTCCATAAAGTCCCAGTACCATTACAAATATTTGTTGCTCAGAAACCATATAACATAGAACAATATAATTTTTTGTAGAATGACGTGATATGAATGTAAACTTGAGAAAATGCAGAACATTCTACAAAAAGACTGCATTACCCTATGTTATATGGTTTTTGAGCGATAACTACTTGTAATGGTACTGGGACTTTATATGTATGTATGTATATATATATATATATAATATATATATATATATATATATATATATATATATATATATATATATGTGTGTGTGTGTGTGTGTGTGTGTGTGTGTGTGTGTGTGTGTGACCTTGATTGAACGTTGCTTCCTGAAAAAACAGGAATCCTAAGAGGCAACACTTTTTTCTTTTTTCATGAGAGATCGGCCGTTTAAGACGCTGATGAGTCTCGTTCAGAGGAAGTGTTGAGAGCGCCGCACTTCATCGGCCGCTTCATAAATTAAAAAAATGTTTTCAAATTCTCAGAGTTCTTCTAGGTGCATCAGAGGTGCTGAATCATTTGCTTTCAAGATCTCTTATTACATGAACCTAAGTTCTTAAGAAGTTATATCTTTTTATCATTTATCTTCTATATTGTTTCTGTTGTTTTTCGTACTCATGATGTATGAGAGAGGAGAGAGAGAAGAGAGAGAGAGAGAGAGAGAGAGACGAGTAGGGCCAAATATTATTCACTAAGGAAATCAAATTAACATTAAGAATGGGTACATACTATTTTTCAGGGTTTATTGTATAATCATTAAACCATTTTTGCTTCTCAGATTTATGCTTGAAATATTCACTCAATACTACTGGTCCAAACTCTACTTTACTTTCACTATAGCTAACATCGTTTAAATGCAGAATACTGTCTTCTCTGTATAACTAAGATTTTAATATTGATACTCACAAGTGAAGAACTTAACATATATTCACCAACAATCAGACACAAAGCAACACTGGAGATTTGATCAGCTGGATTTCACTTAAATTTTATTTTCCACTTCATTTTTTAAGAGGCCTATAAAACCAGAATGTTCAGTATTCGACTTCCATTTAATTTCCGTAGTCGATTTGTCTAAGGGATTTCTTTGGCATAAGTTCCCTCTTTCAATTGACGCTCGTCTGCGCGTTATTTCGGTATAATTTTTTTTTACTTTGTGATTTTTTTCTTTTTTATATATATAAAATGAAACATCCTTAACAAGGTGAAAAATGACAATTGTTTAATTTGCACTTGCCACATTGAGTTTCTTTCTCCGTGTATGGGATAGATTCCTTTTGTAAATAAAGTTGACTAAAATTTCCTTAAGTCAGTCAGAGCAGGGAACGTATAAAATTTTTTTTAAGAAAACAATGAATACTATGAAATGAGATGGATTTGAAAACTCAATCAAGAAATATAGCAGGTGTCCAAAGCAAATAGATTTTTTAGGTGATACAAATAGGACGCTTCAATACCGACCACATCGCAGATGGCACCAAGTGCCGGGTCTGGTTTGGGGGATCAATTAATCACAGCATTTACTCGAAATGGCTGTGGCACTACCAAACGAGAAGGCACTGCATGCTGGCTGAAGTTGGCAATCAGGATGCCCTTGTGGGGTAAGATTAGCTGGCGGTCTACACTGATTTAGACCAAAGGCCAATCGCTGGGACCTACGAGGTCATTCAGCGCTGAAAAGAAAATGGACAGTTAGAAGGTCTGAAAGGCGTAACAGCGGCACTGTGAAGCAATTGTTAGAGAGGGTGGGAAGTCAGAGGGAAGAAAGAGAATATGAACGGAAGTACAGAAAAATTAACTGAAAGAGGTCAAAGGTAGGGAGCAGTAGGGACGCTGCAAAGAACCTTAAGCAGTGCCTACAGTGCACCGCTTGAGGTGGATTTATTAATGACTTTAATATATTTGTTGGACATACACAAATGACACGATAAAAATGTCAAATTTAATCATTAATGCAATCCAAATAATACTCACAATTTCCTTTTTAGTTTTCTGTAAAGAAAACTATAGTGACGGCTTTGTCTGTCCGTCCGCTCTTTTTCTGTCCGCCCCCAGATCTTAAAAACGCCTGAGGCTAGAGGGTTGCAAATTGGTATGTCGATCATCCACCTTCCAATCATCCAACATGCCAAATTGCAGCCCTCTAGCCTCAGTGAATCTTATTGTATCTAAGGTTAAAGTTAGCCATAATCGTGTGTCTAGCAACCGCCGGGCTTTGGCTGAAACCTTCATTGGCTGCCGCTCATATAGCATTATATGCCGTACAGAAAACTTGATTTAAGTTTGGGTCTATTCTAATTCAAAATCAAAACTGAGACTGAAAGAGCTTATCAAATCCCCAGTAGTACTACCTTGGATCTGATGAAACGCCTTGAGTGAGTTCCTTCCTGAACTTTATCCCATAGGATGAGCAGGCTTTAGATACTGCTACAGCGTCCTATAACGAATGATATGCGATCCTTTCAATCCCCGAAACAAGGAACCCTCGTGGGAATGAACCCGAGACGCTTCTCCCTCCATAGTCTTCCAGCCGTCCATTTGTCTTCGAAGGTCTAATTCCTTTTATGACCGACGTTCTTTCATTGATTTCTTAAAGTACGACCAATGGTCATTCTAAACCATAAGATTATTGTAATGGTATTCAAAAACTTATAGTTAAGTATATCTTAGTTTCAACCAGACCACTGAGCTGATTAATAGCTCTCCTAGGGCTGGCCCGAAGGATTAGATAGTTTTACGTGGCAAGGAGACCAATTGGTTACCTAGCAACGGGACCTACAACTTTATTGTGGGAGCCAAATCCCATTATATCGAGAAATGAATATCTAATCCCCAGAAATAAATTCCTCAGATTCGACGTTGGCAGAACGGGGAATCGAAATCGCAACTACCGAATCGTTAGGTGAGCACGGAACCCACTCGTCCAACGATGAACTAATTGTGTTCAAAGTAATTCATGATATCATTAGGCTATGAGGTATTTTTTATGCTTACTTGTGGCGCGTGCTAAAATCTACGGTCAAATAGAGCGTTGTTTCACCAGTGAAAATTATAATAAGTACGATATATTTTATTAGAAATCACTTTTCTGTACTATTTAATATTCACATTATTTACTTTATTTTTTAAAATTTTCATTCTAATAAATAAATCATAAATATCCTATCCTAAAGTTCCTGTATCTTTAACTCAACGCGAAACACCTATTTCAGACCTTCTTAGGCTTTCCTAACCCCCTCCCCCCAACAACAACGACAAAGTCGTAGGCTTACTCTCCGAGTAAATCGGAATGTGATCACTCATGGATAGTCAGTCTGAAAATCACAAATTAATTAATAGCACCAGTAAATGAAACTGACCGGAAATTATTGTTTTAACGAAAGCATCAAAAGTTTGATTAAAAAAGGGGGCATTAACATCGGATCAAATATAATTGAACAGGAATGGATAACTGAAAATGAAACACGCTTCTTGAAATAAACATTGTGTATGTATGAGTATATGTGTGTGTGTGTGTATGTGTGTGTGTCGGTTTGTGTGTATCATCATCAGTAATAAGAACTATTTGGATTTTATTCCGTTGATGAATTACTTTTTTTAAGATGTTTTCCTCGAAAAGTTGTGTATGTGGAAAATATGATATATGGCATAACTGACATGAAGCCTTTCCATAAATGGCCAATAAAAAGAGCAGACAGAACAGAATTGCTTGCAGTAATAAGTGGTACGAACACCAACCTGAGAGAGTAACAGAATACGATCAGGCAAAGACCCTCTGGGGCTATGGTATCATAACAGATAGTGTGATACGTGCAAATACACCAGACGTGACGTTGATTAACAAAATCAAGGAGGTGGTATCCTTCATTGATGTTGCCATACCATGGGACATCAGATTATGAGAAAGAAAGAGAAAAGATTGATAAGTATCAAGACCTGAAAATAGAAATAAGAAGGATATGGGATATGCCCATATCCTTCTTATTTCTATTTTCAGCACGATCCCAAGATCACTGGAAAGGGACCTGGAAAAACTAGATGCCGAAGTAGCTCCAGGACTCATGCAGAAAAGTGTGATCTAGAAACAGCGCACATAGAAAGAAAGTGATTGGACTCCTAAGGAGGCCGGATACAATCCGGAACCCCATACTATAAACACCACCCAGTCGAAAAAAAAAAAAATAATAATAATAATAATAATAATAGTTTGTAGTAGTAGTAGAAACAGCAGTTAGTAAGCCGAAATAGCCTTCAATGGGTTGTATTAAATTTATTTTGTTCAATATTTCTTTCACACAACATCACCCAGATCGGTTTCTATTACGGCAATCAATACATGCAAATAGTAAATGGCTTATGTGTCAATTCGTGCTACGTTCTGGCCTGACAACCGCTTTTTGCAATTTGAGTGGTTTGTAAAAGCCATTACCCTGTAATTGCTCCGTGCCAAAAGGATACTAAACGTCGCCCCCAATCTCCACCCTCCCCCCCCCCCCCCCCCCCCCCCCCCTACCGGAGTGGGTCAGCTTTAACAGCACTCAATAAAAAGCAATTGCATCTCTATCAAACTACTAATTGAACGCGGCTCTAAATAGAAAAGGTAATCACAGGTAAAAATTGTAATCAGTTAACCGGCCAACTTTTAAACTGGAATGCGTGACTGCTATTGGTAAATGCACCCCCCCCCTCCCCCCCAAAGCTGTAGCTTTTGTGAAGGGGTACATCGCGCTGAACAAAATTCATGAGGTACGAGGCTAAAAGTACGGAAAAAATATTTTAGGATTCATGGGACACATTCTGTTGCATGGGACTATTTTGCTGATATATGAAGTCGAGTCTATATATATATATATATATATATATATATATATATATATATATCTATATATATATATAATATATAATAACTATATATATATTATATATATATATATATATATATATAATAATATATATATATATATATAATATATATATAGAGCTCAGTTTAAATAAATAAATATATAGGAGCTTCAGAAGGTGTCCATGATACAACGATTAAAAGGAATCAGGTTTATTTACAACGAAACGTTTCGCACATAAAACTTCTGTGGCATCATCAGTCTGTAAAAGAGCAAAGAGACACATAAATAACATTCAATGATAAAAAAGGAACTCACAAATATTAAAATAGTCTTAAAAATTAAAAATCAAAGTAAAAACAAACAAAGGTAAAGAGAGAGAGAGAACAACCCAAACACCAACCGTCCATAATGTAGAGAGAAGATGGAATGACTAAAAAACCAGTTGACGAAGACGACGTCAACTATGCTAGGTATAGAGTTGCTGAGGAGGTATTGCTATTGAGTGAAGGAACAAGTTTCTTAATGTATAACGACTCGAGGGTAGTTAAATGGTCAGGATTTTGTCATAATCTATTATTTTGAATTGTTCTTTTTGGATTTCAATTTGCAATTAGAAAGCGTGGTTCCTGATATTGGAAAATTCAGGCTGTTTTATTTTCTGACCAGTACGGAAGCTGAAACCCAGATGGCTACAATATCTGACCCTCAGCAGCCTCGAGTCGATCCAACGTAAGAGCCCGCACATCCAGGGCAAATAAACAATTATATTGAACCGATTGGATGCTCCTGTAAGGTCTTGAAGGCGGTCTTTAAAGTTAAAGAAGGAGCCAATTGTACATGGATTATTTGTTATAAGTTTGACTCTGAGACAAGGAATCTCTTGTTCAATAATTCGTGCGAGATTGGACGAGAATTTGAAGTCAGGCATATATGGGATAGTTGCATAAAACAGTTTCTTAGGAACATCAAAATTAGGCAATGGTGGATGAAAGAATTTGGCAAGTATTTGATTGATCATTCTTAGAACTATTTCTTGTGGGAATGAATTGGACTTGAAAAAGCTTAATAAAAACGTGATCTCATCATGAAAAATCTTCCAAGAAGATGAATATTTCAGGGCTCTATTGGACTAAGTGTGAATGGTATTCAGTTTAAAAGATCGTTGACATGAGCTATAAAAATTATTGTTAGTCCTGTAAAGATACGTTTTCTGTAAACGGACGTGGCAAATTCAGAATTGGTTCTTGTTATTTTCAAATCCAGGTAAGGTAAAATTCCCTCATTGTCGACTTCCATTGTAAAATTAATATTTGGATGAATATTGTTTAAAGAAATCTAAAAACAAAGAACATTGCCAAGGGTGTTGAAATAATGCAAAGGTATCATCAACGTATCTACGGTAAAGTGAAGGTTTGAAGTTGAGATCACACTGGTTTAAAAATTTCGATTCTAAGTCAGACATAAAAAAATGGCAAAAATTGGGCCTAGGGGAGATCCCATGGCAACTCCATCGACCTGCGAATAGAGTCGCTTATTAAATATGAACATCGAGTCTTGCACAGCAAGATCGAGTAATTGTTTAAAAATAGTTCGGTTAATTAAAACCATGAAAGATTGTGTCATCATTAATAAAAAATCTTGTTCAGTATAATATTAATCGTCTCATTAAGTGGAACGTTTGTGAAGAGAGATTCCACATCAAAACTTACCATATAATAGTCCCCATCTTGTCTAGTAATTATTTGTTGAAATTCAAGCCCATTTTTTCAAAGTAAACTCGCTGTTGCTGTATTCAGAGAGAAGTCAGCCAAAAAATTTAGAGATGGAAAAAGCAGGATTGTTGTAAGCAGCCATAATTGGTCTAAAGGTAGATCAGGTTTATGAATTTTCGGTTGTCCATAGAGTATGCTGAACGAGGAACCGGTAACAAGAAGCTGTTGATAGGTTGTTTCATTTATAATATTTTCACTTTTGATTTTCCTCAAGAATCTATTAATTTTATCTTCCCTTTTAAAAACTTCTAAAAAAGTAGGTTCACCATGGGGCATAAACTTGGTACTGTCAGACAAAATATTTTCCATTTTTTGTACATAGTCGTTCTTATTCATAATAACTACCCCCTTGCCTTTATCTGGTTTACAAATAATTATGTCTTCTCGTTCCTTCAACCTCAGAGAATTTTCAAATCTGCAGGTCTAAAAAAAGGTGTCCAATTAGTTTTCAAATTGAGATAGGTTTTATGAGCCAAGTTATAGAAATTTTCTGTTGTAGCTTACCAATGTTTTGGTTGAATTCAAGTTTGATCAGTCTTTGGAACATAATTTCAAAAGGGACAAAAAAACCTGGCATAGTTGGGTCTAAAGGATGGCAAGCAGAAGTCCAGGCCAAATGACAATAAAAATTCTTCTCTCTTTGATTAAAACATAACCCGGAAACCAAAGTTAAAAATACATTGATTTCTGGACTGGAAATTAGGGAATACCCACACCGAGCTTCAGAAGTTTTCTTGGTGTCTCATGAACACATCAGAAATATAGTTATTAATGTATTTACAGAACAATCTTTTTGGTAAAGTTAGGCGGTCCAACAGTGTGATCTCAACTTCAAACCTTCACTTTACCGTAGATACGTTGATGATACCTTTGCATTATTTCAACACCCTTGGCAATGTTCTTTGTTTTAGATTTCATTAACAATATTCATCCAAATATTAATTTTACAATGGAAGTCGAAAATGAGGTTTAATTTTACCTTAACTGGATTTGAAAATAACAAGAACCAATTCTGAATTTGCCACGTCCGTTTACAGAAAACGTACCTTTACAGGACTAACTAATAATTTTTATAGCTCATGTCAACGATCTTTTTAAACTGAATACCATTCACACATTAGTCAATAGAGCCCTGAAATATTCATCTCTTGGAAGATTTTCATGATGAGATCACGTTTTTATTAAGCCTTTTCAAGTCCAATTCATTCCCACAAGAAATAGTTCTAAGAATGATCAATCAAATACTTGCCAAATTCTTTCATCCACCATTGCCTAATTTGATGTTCCTAAGAAACTGTTTATGCAACTATCCCATATATGCCTGACTTCAAATTCTCGTCCAATCTCGCACGAATTATTGAACAAGAGATTCCTTGTCTCAGAGTCAAACTTATAACAAATAATCCATGTACACTTGGCTCCCTTCTTTAACTTTAAAGACCGCCTTCAGCCTTCATGAGATCCAACGTCATATATAAATTTATTTGCCCTGGATGTGCGGGCTCTTACGTTGGATCGACTCGGAGGCTGCTGAGGGTCAGATATTGTAGCCATCTGGGTTTCAGCTTCCGTACTGGTCAGAAAATTAAAACAGCCTGAATTTTCCAATATCAGGAACCACGCTTCTAATTGCAAAATTGAAATCCAAAAAGAACAATTCAAAATAATAGATTATGACAAAAATCCTGACCATCTAACTACCCTCGAGTCGTTATACATTAAGAAACTTGTTCCTTCACTCAATAGCAATACCTCCTCAGCAACTCTATACCTAGCATAGTTGACGTCGTCTTCGTCAACAGGTTTTTTAGTCATTCCATCCTCTCTCTACATTATGGACGGTTGGTGTTTGGGTTTGTTCTCTCTCTCTCTTTACCTTTGTTTGTTTTTACTTTGATTTTAATTTTTAAGACTATTTTAATATTTGTGAGTTCCTTTTTTATCATGAATGTTATTTATGTGTCTCTTTGCTCTTTTACAGACTGATGATGCACAGAAGTTTTATGTGCGAAACGTTTCGTTGTAAATAACCTGATTCCTTTTAATCGTTGTATCATGGACACCTTCTGAAGCTCCTATATATATATGATATTATATATATATATATATAATATATATATATATATATATATATATATATATACTTTGAGGTTGCAATACAGCATATCCTGCATACCAAGGTCATCGCATAATGTTACGT
>NC_087204.1:2760325-2762825 GCF_015104395.2 Macrobrachium nipponense
GAAACTGGGTAAAAGTGGTAATAGAATAACTTTAGCTATCATGAATTTGAAATACGTCCATCACATTATTCTAAACTTTCCCATAATTTATCAGAGCGCCAGATACTCCTGGATTCAAGTATCCATGAGGAACAAAGCGTTACCTGACCTACAGCTTACTCGGAGCGCGTGCTAAAATCTACGGTCAAATAGAGTGGTGTTTCACCAACGAAAATTAGAATAAATACGCTATAATTTACTAATAATAATTATTCCGTACTGTTTAACGTGCACGTATCCCATAAACTGGAGTGGCTAGACATATTTTTATTTGTTACGGAGTGTAGATATTGGTACAAAAAAAGTAAAAGGTTCCAGAAACCTCCTTTCAAAGAAGCTGGGACCATTCATCCCACCGGCATTACATCCTTACCAAAAATCCTTATTTGA
Organism: Macrobrachium nipponense; assembly: GCF_015104395.2. Classification (NCBI taxonomy): domain Eukaryota; kingdom Metazoa; phylum Arthropoda; class Malacostraca; order Decapoda; family Palaemonidae; genus Macrobrachium; species Macrobrachium nipponense. Next base: position 2,760,755 of record NC_087204.1, read on the forward strand.
ACCAGACGAATATCGAGGAGCCACTAAAAGGGCGGTGTCCCCAGATCTCAATCCATTGCACTTATTCAACCGCGTCCCGAGAATCTGGTGGTTGTGGGAAGAGAAATTTAAGATTTCTGTAAAGGACTGCGTGTTCCAAATATGTTTACACCCGTCCTTTTGCAATTATATGATTACGGAAGCATATCACGTATTTTAAAGTACTGTAAGGTAAAACTGTCATTTTTAAAAATGATAACGATAACTGCATCACAGTTATTAATTTCGACCACGCTAAACCACACAGTTGTATAAACTGAATAAATAAATTCCTAGGTCTTCTGAAATATATGTTTGCGAGATTGAAGTGGACGTGTCAACATTGTAATGATACGTAAAAGAAAGGGTCTGAATATTTACGTGACTCTAGTGACAAGCAATTTCATATAGGTCACCGATTGGGCAGGAAACAATGGCTGAGAGTTTGAACACTAATATACAAGACAGAAAAATTAGGTTATGTAAATAGGGAGATATCGGTTTCGCAGCCACAGACGCAATTGTTTGGAGTCACTTGGGGAATCCTTTGGTCCCTGTTATTGGCGTCCCTCGATCGGTAGAGGATTTTGGGAGGGTGCTTCCTTCCAATAGAAGTCACTTTTTATTCAGACTTTCAAGGACAAAGACCTTTTGCGTTCCTGAGAGACACACAATATTGTGGTATGTTCTCTGTGTTGAGGAATGTCTGCGATAGATTCTTTCTCTACTTTTTTAATTATAAACCGAATCGATAAAATAATCAATTAAAAAAGAAAATATATGTATTTGCTTTTAAATTACCATTAAACGAATAACATGACGATAAGTACGGTAAATAAGGCGTGACCTGACCTCCAGCTTAATAGGGACGCGTGCAAGATTTTCCCCTCACTCACAAGTTGTAAACATTATATTCCTAACTTAACGTCAATTAAAAAGTGCTAAAATCTACAGTCAAACAGTACGTTGTTTCACCAACGAAAATTAAAATAGATACGTTATATTTTATCATTGATAATTTTTCTGTACTACTTAACATGCAAGTTATATATATTTACATTTTCATAAACATCCTATCCCAAAATTCCTGTATCTTTAACACAATGCGAAACACCCTTTCAGACATTTTTATGCTTTCCTACCTAACCCCCCAACAACAACAACAGCAGCAAAGTAGGTTGTAGGCTTACTCGGTAAAAAAAACGTTCTCAGGGGAAAGCCCTGTGAAACACGACTAGAAAAATAAAATATATAAGGCTAAGGAATTTTGCAAACAACGCAAGTTTTACGGCGAATTGAGACTCAAAGGATTCCGTGAATATCGCAGGAAATTCGGTTCAAAAAATCTTCCTCGGTAATGCAGAGATCAACAAGATCCGGAAATGGAAGAAAAAAAGGGGTTGGAGCTGAAGAGGAAGAGGAGAAAGTGGCTGGGTGGGGGGGGAAAGTGGGGAAAAGAAAGGGGAATGAAAGGCAGGAATATTGTTGGATTATCTGAAATATATAAGAGGAAAAGATAGGAGGGACAGTAGTGGTGGACAGATGACGAAGGAAGATAATACCAAAATAAATAAAAGAAAATTAAATTGGGGAAATGAACGAAGAAAAAGCAAGGGAAAGTGAAAAACAAGAGGATAAAATAAATTAGATGATATATCATAAACATCTAGTAAATCGGTACTCTTTTTGGTCATGAGGTCAGTATTCGTAAACATAATAAAATTAACAGCTGCAGGTATATAGTCGTTAGTGGTATTCTTATATGTTCATATAATAAACAAAATAAAAAGGTCGCATAATGTTATTCATTTAACACGTTATGGATGAAATGTTCTCATAATATAAATAATTCCGTTTTTGCTTATTCGGGGAGAAAGCATACGAAGTACTTTGTTGTTCTTGTTGCTTTGGGTCAGAAGGGGGGATGATGGTAGGAAAGGTCTATGAATGAGCCTAAAAATGTCTGGAAAAACTGTTTTTGAAGAAAGGACCTCCCAAAATCCTCTATCAAACGAGGGACGCCAATAACAGGGACCAAAGGATTCCCCAAGTG
>NC_087204.1:2770325-2775325 GCF_015104395.2 Macrobrachium nipponense
ATTCCTAACTTTTAACGTATATGGTCAAATAGAGCCTTGTTTTAGCATGAAAATTAAAATATATATATGCTATATTTTATGAGAAATAATTGTTTTGTACTGTTTAACATGCACATTATTTATATTTTACATCTTCTTTCTAATAAAAAAATCATAAATATCCTATCATAAAATTCCCGTATTGCTAACTCAAAGTGAAACATACTCTTCAGACTATTTTAGGCCCTCTTAACCCCCAAAACCAACAACAAAGTAGCTTGTAGGCTTACTCCCCGAGCAAGCGAAAATTAAATCATATCTTAGTCTATATAAGAGGTGAAAAGAGAAGTCTCCCTCGGGCGATCCGTCACCTGACGCAGCCAGACCTCTAAGGATTCATCATTTCTTTTTGCAAACTTCTTCCTTCCTTGGAGAAACTCGAGCACTTGGGAAGTCGGTCTCTTGACTCCGGGTCTTTCTGGCCCACTGAGGGAACGCTTTTACTGACTGATATGGTGTGGTCTTCCTTTTGCTACAATCGCTCTGTGACATCTCCTCAAAAAAAAAAAAATAAATAAATAAATAAATAAATAAATAAAATCTTAAGTTCACACGAATATGTAGTACTATAATATCTTATCTCTCTCTCTCTCTCTCTCTCTCTCTCTCTCTCTCTCTCTCCCCCCGGATTTTTTTTTCACAGAAGTACGTAGTTCTATATATATTTACTCTGGTTCCGATGGCAAAGCTTAAAATCGCCCCCCCCCCCCCCCCCCCCCCCCCCCCCCCCCGCTTCTGGCTTTCTCTCTCTCTCTCTCATCTCTCTCTCTCTCTCCGAAATTATTAGTTTTTTGCTTAACGTTCTCAGAAATGTGTAGTTCTATATTATCCTTTCTGGGTTTGAACACGAACTTACAATTCACCCCCCCCCTCCCTCCCCACTCTCTCTCTCTCTCTCTCTCTCTCTCTCTCTCTCTCTCTCTCTCGCTAGGATCCATTCCATGTCTCTCCTTTGAGTTACTGATTCATATGCTGGATCGATTTTAACATAACTGAAATAATCACTTTTAACGTAACTAAAATAATCACTTCTAATATAACTGACATACAATACGCCGTTTCGACATCATTACAAAAATAATTTGAAATAGAAATTCAGCTCACATTGCAGCAAATGGACAAAGTAGACGCTTATAATCTTGATTATTGTTCTCAGAAGGATCGTTATAGTGCTTTTTGGAAATTACAAACTGTTTTTTGATATCGCTTTGTAACCCAATGTAATATAAAAGTTTGCCCCTTCTAATTAGCATAAAATTTGCTATATATTTAATGATAATAATAATAATAATAATAATAATAATAATTAAACGCATACTGTTACGAATTAGTATCTCCCACAATTATTTAATTAATGACGCCACAGGTTCTGTTGCCTAACAAACTATTGGTGACCTTTTCCTGCTCACGAGAATTTATCCTGCGTTCAGTCAAATTAGGAGGAAAAATACATCCTACGCTCAGTAAACTTGGCAGAAAAAATACACACCCTACTTTCAGTAAAATTAGGAGGAAAAATGCATCCTACGTTCAGAAAAATTGGCAGAAAAATACATCCTACGACGTTCACTAAAATTAGGAAAAAAATACACCCTACGTTCCGTAAAATTGGGTGGAAAAAATACCCATCATACGTTCAATCATACGTTCACTAAAATCAGGAAAAAATACATCCTGCGTCCAGTAAAATTAGCAGGAAAAATACATCATACGTTCACTAAAATTAGGAAAATTACATCCTACGTTCTGTAAAATTAGGAGGAAAAATGCATCCTACGTTCAGTAAAATTAGGTGGACAAAATACCCATCATACGTTCAATAAAATTAAGAGAAAAACACATCCTACGTTCAGAAAAATTTGCAGAACAACACATTCTACGTTCAGTAAAATTAGAAGAAAAATTACATCCTACGTTCAGTAAAATTAGAAGAAAAATTACACCCTACGTTCAGTAAAATTAGGATAAAAAATACATCCTACGTTCACTAAAATTAGAAGAAAAATTACACATCCTACGTTCAATAAAATTAAGAGAAAATTTGCATCCTACGATCAGTAAAATTATGAGGAAAACACATTTTACATTCAATAAAATTAGGAAAAATAATACATCCTACGTTCAGTAAAATTTGCAGAAAAACACATTTCTACGTTCAGTACAATTAAGAGAAAAGAGTGAAACGAAACGACTAAGGAGAGTAAAAAGAAAGAAAAAAAAGAAAACAAAAACAGGAAGCAAAGAAAAACTGTTGTGAGAGAAAGTCGGGCTTCTTCCTCTCCAGCGGCTCAGTTAATTGGCGAAAAGAAATTTCTCTCCCCTGGGAAATGGGGTTCTTCAGGGTAGGAGTCTCTCTCAGTTTTCTTTTTTTTTTTTTTGTGAATCAGTCAGTCCTATATATTTATGCCAGTGCTAGATGACTCTACTTTATTTTCCAGTTTTGTGTTAATATATAATGCCCGTTTTGTTTTTTACGTTTTATAAATCATTCATCCTATCTCTTCATATCAGTCCTTGGTGACTGTATTTTATTATCCCGTTGTTTGACTGTAATTCAATAGAAGGAAAGTATATTCCATCGCCATAATGGGAATTACATGAACAGGTTAGTGCTGCTATGTCAGAGAATCACTTTACATAACAAAGATTACAACGTTCTTGAAATTGATAATCGATTGTTTATTTTATTTATTTATTAATTTATTTTTTTATCCGTGTACAAATGAGAGATTCATTCCCCGATAAAACGGCCACAATATCCAGTTAATTCTGCAATATCTAGTTGCACAATTCCCACCGTGAAAGAATTTTAACTCTACATCAACCTAGAAACTGAGTATGATGGCTTGGTGACTAATGGACATGATTTCGTGGACTGTATTGACGATTTAGTTTATTTGGAATGTTAAAATGCCAGATTAGCAAAAAAGAAAAAAAAAATTAATTCAGCGTATTCAGATACCCATGATAACGACGTAAATTCATAATATATGCTCTCTCTCTCTCTCTCTCTCTCTCTCTCTCTCTATCTCTCTCCTCTCTCTCTCTCTCTCTGTCTCTATATATATATATATATATCTCATATATATATATATATATATATATATATATATATATATATATATTATATATATCTATACATGAATATATATTTATTTTCTTTTTTTAATAGCACTTACGATATTTCGTACAATGATTTCTGTAAACTACAGTGAAATACTAGATCAGAAGCGCTCATTTCGTGGTCTAGAATCCCTCTGGCGTTTCAGATGCTTCTGAAGGCAGATTCGTTTTCATATTCTGCTGTCAATAAAAAAAATAAAAATAAAAAGATGCTCTAGGAATAAAAATTTCTCGTGCACAAAGGGTAAAAATGTGCGAAGGATAAAGTGGAATGAAGATGGCTACGTAAACAGCCGCAAAACGCAGACTCCTAAATGGCTATTATTCACGAGAGCAGAACTGCTAGAAAGCACGATAACAAGAGGGGAAGAAGAACAATGGAAGGGTGAACGCTTGAAGGAAGGGAGAATAGAAGGGATAGTGAGAGTGGGGGGGAGGACTTTTGTCTCTCTCCTCAAAGGAGTCATGGGGACCATAGAATGGAGAATGGGAATAACTGCAAAAAGACGTAGCCACGAAGTGCATAGACTCATAGAGGAACATCGCTTCAGTGGAATGATCGGTATGGTGTTGGCCTGCCACCTCGGTGGCCGCGAGTTCGATTCTCGGACATTCCATTGAGGTGTGACCGATGTGTATTTCTTGTGATAGAAGTTCGCTCTCGACGTGGTTCGGAAATCACGTAAAGACGTTGGTCCCGTAGCTGGATAACGACTGGTTCCATGCGACGGAAAAACACCATACAAACAAACAGCGTTCGTTTTACATAGTTAACAAGGAGTTAAGGTATAATCCTTTCGTCATGCGTAAAATTCTCGGTAATAATGTCTTTAATATACCTACTAGCATAGTGATGAATCTCAACAAAAATGCAATAAATGAAGTTGCATAAGAATTATACTTATTCGCAAAAAAACACAAAAATGAGACTTATGATTTACTTCTAATTGAGCACTTTAATACATATCATTTTTACAAATGTTGATTAAGGAATAAAACCATAGCATTCTAAACGATAATAATATTCAAATTGAATGTTCACGTTAATTTCCAAAATTTCATTATTAGAGTGTTAGTATTTGGTCTCTTCTTCTTTTATTCTTCGTTTCCAGCTTTTGGATTCTGTTTCTGCTTAAGATTCTCTACTATTTGGTCTCTTCGAATGTCTGATTTCATCCTTCCACTTATCTTGATTTATCGGAAAAATATTTGCAAGTGTAAGTCTGAGTAATCGAAACTAAGAATGACTATGATGCTAACTGAAGCATTTTTGAAACGATTTCCAATATCAAACCCTGGGAGACAAAGTTTGTGGTTTTATTACGAAAGTAGATGAAGTAAAAAATGAATATCATTCTACTATCATCGAGATGGAAGGTGAAAATGAGACCTTCGAGGACATCGACAAATTTTTAGTCTGTGTGCATCGTACATAAATAAATGCAATTGCACTCTTACAGAAATGAAATCGTCTATAGAAACGTCTTGTTTATCGAGATGAGGAAGTCAAATAGTACAAGTTCAATCATACATATATATATATATATATATATATATATATATATATATATATATATATATATATTATATATATATACATATATATATATATATATAATATATATATATATATATATATATATATATATTAGTTCTATTGTATGATATATATTCCAGTGAAATCTCCTGTTAAATTATTGTTGCCTGTTGATTACCGAGGTATGCTCTTAGAATATAAAGCACTCTACCGGTATATCGGTATATACTTACTTACACCTTGGTTCGTTCTAATCACATCGGCTTCAGATGCTTCGTGTCCATAGGAACCAGTTATTAAG
>NC_087204.1:2780325-2785325 GCF_015104395.2 Macrobrachium nipponense
AAATTCCTCACCTGGAGACGATTAAGAGAATAACCCACACCCTTGGGAAATCCAACCCTTTTGCATTTACCCACCCAAATACCTTAGCCAAATCCCTGATTAACGTCCAACAAAAGACATCTCCCAAAGACTCTGGGGTATATGAGATCCCATGCCAGGACTGTGACCAATCTTACATCGGATTTACTCTTGTACCCAGAGATTAATACAACACAAACGGTCAGTTAGGTATGGACAACAGAACTCGGCTATTTTCAACCATATAAATGAGCATAACCATAGAATAAACTGGAATATGTCACGTGTAATTTATAGCAGCAAATGTCGGTACAAGAGTCAAATGATGGAATCGGCCTTAATAAAAGAGAAGCAGGTAATGAACATCTCAAAAGGGGCGTGGATCTCAGATGTCGTCGACCAAGTGTTCATTCAACCAACGCTTAAGAAGTTTAAAGGAAGATTATCAGCGGGGGTGACCTAAATGGGCTTACTTGTGGACAGATCTCTTGGTATAAATACCACCTTTTCTGTAAACTTTTCTCATTCATATACCTGAAGAGAGAGACAGCAGTTTCTGAAATATAGTACTTTTCTCTCTACATTTTGGTGTTTTTATGGGCTCCTTTTATTAGATATATATATTTATATATATCTGTATATATATATATAGATATATATATATATATATATATATATATATATATATATATATATATATATATATATAAATTAAAAGTAGTCTGTAGAAAGACGAACAAATCTACTCATATATATATATATATATATATATATATATATATATATATATATATATATATATGTGTGTGTGTGTGTGTGTGTGTGTGTGTGTGTGTGTGTGTGTGTGTAATGAAAATAAAGCAATCCCTCCAGACTGGACCAAGGCGTCTCACGAGAGAAATACATAAACACATAATACCTATGAGTGTTGGCGTGGGTATGTACGTCCAGACTTCCAAGGAAGCCTTTTGCAATAGAACCAAATTGGCCATTATGGGTGATCACAGAATCTCCATTTTATCCTCCCATTGTCCCTGCGTGATACGATCTAATTCCTTTAGACGAAGCAACGGTGCATTCAATATAAGCATTATTCTTCATATATAGAACGTGATACGAAAGCGATTGGCATTTAATGAATAATTGCAAATGAAAAAAAAACGACAATGACAGATCTTCCAGAATCAGTGACAATTCAAATAGACGAAACCGGTTGGTGGGTGATTTTGCTGGAATGTGATAATATCATCACTATTAAAGGACAGATAATACAATTTATGCCGAAGGCTAAGCGCTGGGACCTATGAGGTCACTCAGCGCTGAAAGGATAATTGGGAGAAAGGTTACAAAGGTGTAACAAGGAAAATCGCTAGAAATGGTGGAAAGTAAGATGGAAGAGAGGGAATAAGAAAGGAAGTACAGTAAAAGGAATGAAAGGGGTTGCAGCTAGGAGCCGAGGGCACTCTGGAAATTTCCAGAGTCTAAAGTAATGCCTACAGTGCACCGTACGGTGATTACTATTAAAGTTGATAATGGTTATTATTATTTCTATATAGGTAGAGCAGTGAATATACTTTCCAATACACCATTTCTCTTTCTCTGGGCTTTCAATACAATAATGTGCAATTCTAATCCGACGAGACATATCCGTAAATAAAAAATATCTTCAAAATCATTATAGACTTTAAATATTTTTCTTCCTTCACTGCGTCAGTATTTATTCAAATTTCGTATACTAAAAACATATTCAAAGCTAAGGTGATAAACCTTACATTCCGGGAGAGTTCAGCCTTAAATTTGGGATAACTTTTGATACGACGCTTCCGACTTCGAGGTAACTGTTACATGAAACCCATCCCCGAAACAGAGCAGGAGGTCCTCTTTGCCGGGGAAGTTTTGGAATTTAAAAGTATCCGGAATAAGGGTGGTGACTCTATTCCTTTTAAATATTTCATCCCCAACTCTCTCTCTCTCTCTCTCTCTCTCTCTCTCTCTCTTTTAGAAGTCCCTAACTGGAAAACAAAGCTAGAGAAAATTCTACCAACTAAATGCCCATATTTATATCAATTAGTGTAGAAACTAATACGAAAACGTGCATTTATAGCTGCATGAGAATCCGATTAAGGCTTCCAATCTGAACCAGACAAATATACTTTTCCACAAGGACAATCTGAACCAGATAAATATACTTTATCACTAGGAGAATCTGAACTAGAAAAATAAACGCACTTATTTGGATAAATGACCATATATACGACTTAAAATTTCTCACAACCTCATCACCGAAATTATTTTAATGTCAAATGCATCAAAAAATACCCAATCCTCGAAATGATAATTCATTTGGAGCATCAACTCAGGTGCCATTTACTTACAACACAAATATAGAATGTAATTCCGTCAGAATCCTTTAATCCTGGCAGATCAATGGCACGGCAAGACAACAAGAAAAAATGGTCTACAGACATTTTCGCCCGGGCCCAAAAAAATTCGGAAAGCGCTCGGGATTGAGATTTCGTGATCGACTCTAATGAACTGGAGAGTTTTGCCTCCGCAAACAAACAATCGCAAATTGAAATCCTCAGCCTTCGGGAATTCTGCAGCGGAATAAGTCCTTGTGGAGGAAGGAGGTTGGAATGTTTGTTTGGTTGTTTGTGTGTGTTTTTTTTTTTTTTTTTTTTTTTTTTTTTATCGTTTACTTCAAGCGAAGTGTGAAGGAATCTGTGACAAACGGAGAGTATTTCTCTGATGGACCAAACTCTTGCAAAGTTTGATGCTAAATTACATCTAAAATTATTCAGATGTGTGAATGAACACATCCCCAACAAAACAAGCCGTGACCCGACATCCAGCTGACTCGAGATTTTTCCCCCTTCACGCATAAGTTGTAAACATTATATTCCTAACTCGACGTAAATTAAAACGTGCTAAAATCTACGGTCAAATTGATCTGAAAATTAAAATAAATTGATACGCTATATTTTAATTTGAAAAAATTTTACTGGTCTTTAATAATAATAATAATAATAATAATAATAATAATAATAATAATAATAATAATAATAATAATAATAATAATAAAAATTTTCTCGTGTCGAGTTTGTGGGATATCATATTTCGACACTGGACCGAACGTCACCAGCATTTTGAAACAATACATTAAATTATTCGCTGTGCATGATAATCATAAAATTGAATAAGTCTTCAGTCTGTAATGGCTGCTAATCATTGGCTATTGCACGAATTTTACGAAAGTTGACGAATGCTGTCGATTCTCGATGCAAAATAAAACCATCTAGACAAATGACTGTTCATTTTTGGAATTCTGCTCCCATTAAGACAAAAATTAAAATCCATTGAATTTATAAATTTTTAGGCGACAGTTTTTGCCTCACCGGAGATGGCATGATAATACAACGGTGTTTATTTTAATAGCATACATTCGGGCATTTATGATATAACAATCACTTTTTTTTTCTTTGGGTTCACAATTCTTTGGACTTCACATACATGTTGCTCACTCTGGGAGTAAGCCTACGCACTACTTTGTTGTTGTTGTTGTTCTTCTTCTTCTTGTAGGGGGTTAGGAGAGCCTATGGAAAAGCCCATAAAAAGGTCTGAAAAAGGTGTTTCGCGTTGAGTTAAAGCTACAGGAATTTTGGAATAGGATATTTACGATTTATTTATTAGAATGAAAATGTAAAAATATAAATAATGTGCATGTTCAAAAGTACAGAACAACTATTTTCTAATAAAATATAGCGCATTTATTTTCATTTTCGTTGTTGAAGCAACGCTCTATTTGACCGTAGATTTTACCATGCGTGCCAAGTAAGCTGGAGGTCTGATCATGCCTTGTTTATATACACTTGGTTAATTATTATGGGTAAACGTCAAGCAAAAATTCTGACTCTATACATTCACATAGACCGATTTTATTAGAGAGGTTGTCTAGGTCTCTTTATTACAAATGGATGAAATTTCAGCCATCAGTTTACTCAAAATAATGAGATCTTTTGTCGACAGAAGGGAAAAGTGTCCACTTTCACAAATCTGCCGTGATTATTCGCTGGAGGAATCGTCGCTACATGAATTCGGATTCACATAATTCCGATAATGATTGAATGTGATAATAGCTTGGGGGACTGAATGCGAGCGATATTTTTGTTATAAAAAAACCGAAATCATTACGTAGACAAACGTGCCTGTCCTGATCTTTTAAACGAGGTAACAATGTCTTAATTGTCCTGATGTTGAATACAGTTAACAGTTTTTTTTCGTGATAATCGAGATTTAACTTCAATTTTTATCACTCTAGACGTTCACTGAGTTCAACTGCATTTATCACGTCTGGTTTCCATGCATCGATTCAAACAAAAAATGGGAACTAAGCTAGTGAGTGGAAGCAAGACCGTGCAAGAATAATATAATAATAATAATAATAATAATAATAATAATAATAATAATAATAATAATAATGTACTCCTAAGGAGGCAAGATGCAACCTGGAACCCCACACTATAAATACCACCCGGTCGAATTGGAGGACTGTGATAGACCAATAATAATAATAATAATAATAATAATAATAATAATAATAATAATAATAATAATAATAATAATAATAATCTATATTTATGTTTGTTGGGCAACTCTGGTGGAGTCAAACTGACCTAAAATGGAAAACTGTATCTGCTAAATTATCGAAATTGAGATATGTCACCTACTGGGCTCGTGAAACAATGATACACATATCACTGCAGTTTCGGAATGATTTTTCAAAGCTTTCCACGAGTATTTAGATGGGTCCCAATTGCAGTTCTGCAAAATCCCATTTATCCAGTGTTGTATTTCTGCGGATACTGCAGTCTTCTATTTTATGTCAGAAAAACTTTGCAATGTCTCACCATTGATAATCTATTATTTATTTATTTTTACTTCATCTTGTAATAAACATTAACAAGAAACCTCAGTTTTTATGT
>NC_087204.1:2797825-2867825 GCF_015104395.2 Macrobrachium nipponense
ACACCGAGCGTGGCGGGAAGGCAGCAGGAAGCAATTAGCAGGAGGCAAGTGGAAAGTCCTTTGTCATAAGGATCCCCTGGATTATTCCAGGAAATTATCAGGTGATAAAATACGCCTCCTGCCAACACTGTGTCATGGAAGAGAGAGAGAGAGAGAGAGAGAGAGAGAGAGATTGCCACACAATCTTTGATAGGCTTTGTTTCTGTTTCTTGTTACGGGAATATTTCAGTCAGTTATGGGTTCTGAATAAAAACAAGGCTTGATCCGACCTCCAGCTTATTCCGGGTCACATGCAGGATTTTTTTTTTTTTTTCTTTTCTTTTTTTTTAACTTAACGTAAATTAAAACGTGCTAAACTCCACGGTCAAATATCACGTTGTTTCAACGAAAATTAAAATAAATACGCTATAATTTTATTAGAAATAATTTTTCTGTACTGTTTAACATGCACATTATATATTGTTTACATTTTCATTCTAATAAATAAATCATAGATATCCTATCCTGTAATTCCTGTATCTTTAACTCAACGCGAAACACCTATTTCAGACCTTTTCCATAGGGCTTTCCTAACCCCCGCCCCTCCCCCAATAACAACAAAGGAGTTTGCGGGCTTCCTCCCCGAGTAAGCCATAACACGTCTGACTTTCCTTGTCATACCCAAAAACAATCATTGTACGATTATAAGAAAGTAGCAAAATATTCGATTCCATTTTCAAATGATAACATAAATATTATATTAATTCTTAATGAACCTTCGACCAGAAACTGTTTCTTTATTTTTTTTTTTTATTTCTACTGTAATTGACTATGGCTGGAAATTAAAAAAGTTTCTTCGTTGTAACTGTTTGTTTTATTTGAAGGAAAAAAAGTTTGAATTCCATCGACTGTGAAATGAGATTAAATGAAAATTCATTCGGAAGTAATACTTTTCTGAATCTTTGGATAAATCTGAATGGTATAAAAATTATTCGGCAACATTATTTTCACAAAAAAAAAAAAAAAAAAAAAATACAATTCCATACATATAAGATCGAAAGAACTCTTCAGAGTTTTTGTGTCAAAAGGAGCAGAAATATCTCTCGTCAACAAAATCATTAATTATTATTCTCTCTCTCTCTCTCTCTCTCTCTCTCTCTCTATCTCTCTCTCTCTCAAAAGCAATCGACAATGCCTCGAACTCAAAATCGAAGAAGAAACTTGACTTACCGAAGTAGTTCGTGTTATTCTTCTGAACTTCGCAAATGGCGCCTGCAACAGTACCATCAACGCGCATGCGTGGCTGGCTAGAACTTATTGGGTGGAAGAGCTGTATTGCAGTATTCAGAACCCTTCCGCCGAATTAATGCAAATCTCAGTCAGTTCTGTCATCGGCTGAACCTCCACAGCATCTAAGATGGCAGTTTTTAGTCCTGAAAGACGTACAAAAATTATGATTCTTAAAAAGCTTTTTTATTTATTTATTTTCTTATTTTATTGAATTGTATTTATTTATCTATTTATTTATTTTTGCATAAGCAGATACAGACACGATTTATTATGCAGATACGAAATAAGATGATTTCTTAATGAATTGTATTAGATATGCTAGGTAAAGTAAAATATACAGATAATATTAATGAAACATGAAGAAGAAAATATGGAGTTTTGTAACGTAGATCATGACAGAGTTTTGAAAGGATAGCAAAAAAAATGAAAAAATAAAAAAATCATCAAAGACATATGAATATAAAATATGCCACATTGAAGTGTCGAGACCCCTGGAAATTTTACCAAAATATGCAAATATATGAAAGAGGTCTATGAAACGGACCATAAGGTACCATAAGTCTTTTTATAGAGGAGAGTTATAGCATGAAAGTCTATATATCAGTGAAAAGTACATAAATTTGGTTTAACGAAAGATGTGCAGCCAATAGCCAGTGGATAAAAGCGTAATAAAAAATTCACTTAAATGTTGAAATAACAGATATTAAATATTCACTGTTTTATTCTGGGTACAAAAGAATTAATACAAAAAAAAAAATACAACGTAAATTTTAACAATTTCAAGTTGATATTCGAGTATCCTTCAACCTGGAATTATGGTTACCTCAGGGAAACATTGTTTCTCAATACCAGCCCATCCAATTACCAAAAAAATTAAAAGAAAAAAAAATAGACAAAAGAGAAGTAAACTCAAGTACTGAAAGCAGACGAAAGGTGTCGCTGATCTGAAAATTCCTGCTTAGATGGAGATGGTGAAAACACAAACCAAAATATGTGACAAACTTGAATCAATAAACAAAAGAAACGTGTCAGAAAAGGGTCTGTACATATCGTAACTGATACTTATAATAGAAGACCAGTTGAAGACAAACAATATCCATGATACTAAGTCAGGGAATAAGGACTTGGATGTCAATTTAAAAAGATCGTTCAGAAATACACAGAAATCGCCTATCTGTATCTGAAAACACTGAGAGCTGTCCAGAGTATGGTACTGAATGATCAGGACTATAGTAGATTCGCATCAACGGTGCATTTGATGTCTAGGCCCGTCCCTTATGGCGCTCCTGATTGGCTTTTTGATAAGCCAACCACAGGGCTGGAAACTCTCAGTCTCTCGAGAGAGTTCACATGGGTAGGATCTATGTTCCACCTCCCCTGAGGTATACGTCTTTCAGGAGAGGTGGAACATAGATCATACCTATGTGAATTCTCGAAAGAGACAGAGTTTCCAGCCTTGTGACTGGCTTATCAACAGCCAATCAGGAGCGTCGTAAGGGACTGGCCTAGAGATCAAATGCACGGTTGATGTGAATCTACTATAGGAGTATATACTATGTAACTCCGTTCCCTCAGGATACACAACACAGCCTTCCTTCCTCGTCAGCGTCTCCTACAGGCCTTTACTTCATATCACCCACCTGCGACGTCAATTCCCACAAACTCGATTATTGACTCCAACTCCTGAACTGCAGGTGACGTCTGTCACCATCTGTAAAGCCTCTCTCTCTCTCTCTCTCTCTCTCTCTCTCTGGTTTATAAATGCATATAAGTGTATTAACACGTTTTCCTCACTGACTCATGTATTACGTCGTTACCATCTATGTTTTGTTATATTTTTTCCATGTTGTTATTATTATTATTATTATTATTATTATTATGTATACCACTGCAATAGGTAACTTTCTCTTCTTTTGATATGAATGTTTATATTCCTAGTTAATGCTATTAAGTGAAATTCTGTAAACACCATTCAATTCCTATATTTAACGCCTCCACTGCCCCTTTGCAACCCCCCCCCCACCCCCCCCCCACCCCCCCCCACCCATTTCTTCTCTCTCTCTCTCTCTCTCTCTCTCTCTCTCTCTGCTCCTCCTCTCTCTTCTTCCACATACGCTTTATGTACACACACGTGAACATTCATAATCCTTAACCAATATGAACTAATAGTTTTCTACTGTTTAAAACGTTAACGCATTGGTTGGTGGTCTAAAGGTCACGAGCTGTCATATCCACATTCACTTTCACAATAAAAGATAAAAGAATATTCTCTTACAGCGTCTGCATATGACGGACGTTGATGTTAACGTCACATCTACGTGAAAATACTGTTTGCATTTGTGGCCAAAGGCACCACAATCATGATTCATCTCTCAATTCCTCAGTGGGTCCCCCTACTACGTAAATGACAGCGAGTTTGACAGTTTAGCCGTGGGAATCATTCAATTCCTGAATTTCAGACAGTCCGGATACTTATATATCTCAGGCATGGACCCACCACCTATGAGGCATACTCTTTTCAGTAGCATCTAAAGTAACGGCAATTAAGAAAGCCAGTTTGAGTTGTTAGAGAAAAGAAGGTCTGAATTTAGAGTTTTAGAATATCGTTTCAAACTGTCACAAGATTATCGAAGGCTTATCTAGGCACCTCAATATGGCGAGATGAGGAGTACGATTTTATGGAGGTGAGCCATATAACAAAATAAATCCCTCAGGTAACAATTTCTAGTATTTATACACAATCATTCACTACAGTAGTAAAGAAGTGTGTACACGAGTTGTGAATGTCCTCAGGATACGGCATTGGCAATTTATATGGAAGAAAAATCATTCATGAAATTATAGCAACGTCAAAGTCCTTATATTTTTTTGTATGGTGTTTTACGTTGCATGGAATCAGTGGTTTATTCAGGGACGGGACCAACAATTTTACGTGACTTCCGAACCACGTCGAGAGTGAACTTCTATCACCAGAAATACACATCTCTGACCCCTCAATGGAATGCCCGAGAATTGAACTCGCGGCCACCGAGGTGCATCAAGTCCTTATGAATCAGAACTATTCTTCAATGACGACTTACAGACTTCTAAGAATAAGCATAAGCCTTTTTTAAGCACATAAGCGATCCGGGATTTTCATTAATTCGATACAAATAAAAGTCAGATGGGATGAAACTACGAACGCCGTAAAAAATACACATATAAAAAAAGGAACAAGTGGTAGGTATTGGGAACGTCAGCAATTAAACAATTGACTCTATAGAGAATCTGATCCAATGGAAAATCATCCCAAAACAATCATCAAAACTAACATCATTCTCGGTTAAACTCACATGAACTCTTAATTCATTTCGCAAGTGTCATGCATGTAAAAGCGCTATTCATTAACCGTTCGAGGGAGATGTGGTCGATTCATAATTAAGTTCGTCTCTACGTAGAACAATTATCTCTGCGAGGCTGAATGTAATATGCTCTTTTTTGTATAATTTAAATGAGCATAAGCTGATTTCGTCTCGTTCATCTCCCTTTACACTGCTGCTGTTTTTATATTATCCGTCTCTTGTTCTCTGTAATGAAACAACTCATCTCATCCAAGCTAATCTATCTTTTTACTATTATTATTATTCGCTAACCTACTTTCAAAAGGCGTAGGTACGGACGCGTGGACGGGAAGTGTTTGCTAAGAATATAATTGCAACGGCTGTTTAGTTTCGTATGGAGCAGCATTTGATACAGAAAATAATTTGAAATCATGTTAAAAAGAATGATTCGCTCTCGAGCCGATACTGCTAACTTGTTAAATTGTTTTCCATTATTAGCGATGCCATATTAGTGTATGAGAGAGAGAGAGTAATACCATACACTATAATAACGAGTAATAACTGTTGCAAGACACTAATGTCAACTTGCTGAATGTCATGTGGAAATGAAACTGAGAGAGAGAGAGAGAGAGAGAGAGAGAGAGAGAGAGCTACCGAAGTAAGCAAACCACTCCACACAGCTATAAATACACGGTATGACCACAAAACCCACTGTAATACATTTTTTAACCCCTGAAACTGCATCTGCATTTGAAGTATTTTAACATAGAATATTTGTCGACATTCTTTACTCCTTTTCAGGGTCTCTGTTTTCTGTTACAACCAAGTCACGGCGATACTATGAAAAACAGCTTTCCTCGCCACTCGCTGAAGTGACGCGGTGCTATTTCAAATATTTGCCATTCTGAAATCGGAAACGGCAACTGCGTTTTTATCTGCAACTTTATTGTTTCTGTTTTCAGCATTCTGCGTTTGTTATTTCCACCAACAACGTTGAAGAAAAAATGCATGTAGGTTTAGCATACGAGATAAATTCATTACATTCTCTCTCTCTCTCTCTCTCTTGTAAGCGTATAGAAGGATTATTCATTTTACGAAAATGGGAACCAGGCATACATGGATAAACGCACCTATTCTGAATTTCAAAATTTAACTGTTTAATCCATTTTATGGTATATCGTACATCACTGGAATTAATATTTAGCATTTTAACGATATTTTCTACAATTATTCATTAGGCCTATTATCTTTTTTCTAGATATGAGCCTACAAATACTAAACTTGTACAGAAGAGTAGTAGGAATACAGGAGGTCTTGACCATAGATATTTGACAGATGTTTAGGAAAACAAATAGAGACCCGCGAAATGTTGAACAACTTGTAATAAGCAATGAAAGTGAGGAGGCTACCCAGTCCTAATATAATGTTGATGTAAAATTCTCCCTTTCATAAGTACAAAATACCAGAAATAGTTTAGAAGCCATCCGAACACCAAACTTCCTGAATACCCAGCAAAACCTCAGGGCTAAACTTAAACCAAACAAAATATCTACTGTTACATTATTCGCAACAAACGGAATGGTAGCCAAACAAATACCATACCCTATAATCTGTTTTTTTTTTTTTTTTTTCATCTGTCTGCCCGCCTGTGGAGTTTGCATATGGTAACACTGTGTCCCTGGCTTTAGATAGTTACGCTATGTGTAAGTTTTAGGTAAATATAAGGATATCTGGGTGCACATTTGCAACTGAAAAGTTATTCAATAGTTTACTGTATGCGAATTACACCGTTAATATTCGAAATAGGATATTATTATTGTTGAATGTAAGCTGAACTTAACTATCAAAAGCCTAGGACGCAGTGTTACCATACTAACCAAACACCACAGGCGGGTGCGCAAATGGAAAAAAAAGCGAGTATAGTCATGCCAATTCAGTATGGGGTTACTTCGGCCTAGCGTAAAAAAAATAATTTGTGTAGACGCATTGGTTCCATGACAAAGTTTGATGAGCAGTAAGGATTGGCACAGAATACTGAGAGAGAGAGAGGAGAGAGAGGGAGAAGGAGAGAGAGAGATAGAGAGAGAGAAAGGAGAGGGAGAGAGAGTTTTCTTTGTGAATTGCTTGTCTGAGAGATGGGTTTGCTTTGTGAGTTGTTAATCTATGTAATTTTCTTTAAATACTTTGCATCTAACTTGTTTATTCTAGATATCCAAAATGAATTCAATCTAATTATCTGCAGAATGAATAATTCATTATAATACCCATAATGAAACATGTTAATTATAACATCAGGCAAACAAGATGTTAGCCAGATCAAAACACTAGACCTATGATTACAAAGTTTTCTCATAGCTGGAAATCGTGAATCTTACCATGGGCTTTAAAAAGTATATTAGCATCATCTTCTAATCCAGTACCATATAGCCACGACATCACAGTAAAGCGAGAAATCCAACTGAGAAAGGAAAAGGCGGGAAACTCCTCAACCTCTCCAACCACCTTTAGTTGTCGAGTGAGGTGACTACTGACTTCATTAGTAAGTGTAAGTTGCCAGATACTACTTGTACGGACTTTTGTCGAAAAGGTTGTGGCTGTTTAACTTTTGAGTGGACGTACAAAAAGCTAATGAAGGCTTATTTCAAAATGTGAAATCATTCAATTAAAAGTTTATTTGTATTTTGGTACTGGGCTTATAACAAAATTAAACTTACGGTATTAGCGTTGTATGCATGTAACCAAGACCCACCGTTTCATCGCTACGACTTCCTCTTGTTTTGTCTCTCCCACTAAATAGGATGTATTTATAACTTCCTTCTTATTTTTCTTTAAAATAAGCTTCTCCATCAATTCATAAATTGAATGTGTTTCATCTCCATATGGCCAAAATATGAAAGTCCCGAAGGCCTTGTGGTCTCTGCATTAGTTGTCAGCAATTCCTGGATAGCGTCTAGTCTCACAAATGATTTTCATATCGAAAACAGACTTGCACTGGAGCTCTGACGTGAATTCAAAATGTCTAAAAGTTTGCCATGTTAGTCCTACAGCATCCACATGAGCAGCTGAACAATGAAACACACACGACACATTCACAAGTGTAAAAGATACTAAACTGTTAACCTACCGGTCACCCCCTCATAGGTGGTTGTTACCAAGGTATCCACCTATCCACCTTGGCTGTTATTTTCTATCTCACCTCGTTCGGTTTTTGTCAGTGCTATCAATAGCGATTGTCAAATGCCTTTTTGTATAAAAATGTTGATATTAAGATAGAATTAACCTTCATCCGTGCATGGATAGTCAAGCAAAGCTTTGCAAGTTAATAGTTTATACTGAAACTTCAGTCATTCGCTAGTGAATCTACAATGTGCTTCAAGACCACATTCACAGCTAGCTATTACAGCGAATTGAGAATATAACTTTGTGTTTTGCAGCCGAGTGATTTTACTAGGTATTTTTAATACACTGCAGATGTATTTACAATCTATAATCTATAATAAATGACAAGATATCATGGACTAACAAGTCTAATAAGATATATGATGAAATCAAAGCGCGTACTGCATACTTAGTTTATTTTCTTGAGAATCACCACAGTAAGGGAGTAATAATATGTAGTCATTAAATTTTAAAATTAGTATGCTATGAAGGATAAGTCAGTAGTGTTTTTCTGTGTTTTGTTATGGGAATTACACGATGATAAAAACTTTAATATATATATATATATATATATATATATATAATATATATATATATATAGAGAGAGAAGAGAGATGAGAGAGAGAAGAGAGAGAGAGAGAGAGAGAGAGAGAGAGAGAGAGAGGTTTAGCGTCTTCGTCTGAGTCAGTACCAAACTCAACGTTAATAGATATTAACTGCCTTATAAACCGCATTCTTTCGAGAGCTATTCCCACTTAATTCCCTATCGCTTGGAATGCAAACCGGAGAACATTAGAGCCTTCCTTCCACGAGACGACGGAACTGTCTGTGCAGAGCAACTTTAAATGTATTCTCACAACTATATACTTGACATTTCTTGCTTTGAATTGTATAGCTAAACTCGGAATCTAATGTACTAGTACTAGGCCTATTTCTTTCGATGCATTTACTCTGAATGAAGGTTTATTGAGAAACTGAACATCATAAGAGCACAGCACGGCAGTGGCAACAAACATCGAACAAACACCACGGTGTGACAATGACCGAGTGAGAAGTATTTCCTCGAACTGAGGAGAAAAACCTTGAGTTTCTCGAAGTGGAGAGTCCCTGCACCAGACATGAGGAATCTGGAGGGGTCCTGATCAGGTGATGGATTGCAGGAGTTTTTCTTCTTCTTACGTATTCCAGAATATATATATATATATATATATATATATATATATATATATATATATATATATATATATATATATATTGTCTCGTGGTCATTCTTATAAACCATGCAATGAAAAAAAATCGTTTTAGAAAGGTTGATAAAATCTCGTTGCATTTCATTTCCTTTTGTAGTTGTCTGTTAAGAGAGAGCTATTGAGATGGGTATTTATCTATCCGTAAGCCCTCAGATCTTAAAATCTACCGAGGCTAGAGGGCTGCAAATTGGTACGTTGATTATCCACCTTCCAATCATCAAATAACTTATGATTTTAACCAAATTTTATTCCAGGTTAATTGAGACAAGTTGATATCTATCATTAAGGGTAATTTCTCGTACTGTTTACGTACGTAACTTGCATTTCTCAATTTTTCCAATTCAGATTTCCAGTTCAGTTTTTCCAGTTTAATTTTTTTCAATTAAGTTTTCCAGTTCAGTTTTCCGGTTCAATTTTTCCAGTTCTGTTTTCCAGTTCAATTTTCCCAGTTCAGTTTTCCAGTTCAATTTTTCCAGTTCTGTTTTCCAGTTCAATTTTTCCAGTTCAGTTTTCCAATCTAGTTTTCAAGCTCAGTTTTTCCAGTTCAGATTTCCAATTCCGTTTTCCAGTTCAATTTTTCCAATTCCGTTTTCCAGTTCAGTTTTCCAGTTTAATTTTTCCATTTCAAATACGATCGATGTAATTACCCCTAATCTTCCGCTTGATCAGGAAAGGGAAGGCACCGTCCCTGACAGGTGTCTGTATCGCCAGAGAAAAAGAATCCTTTCAATGAAAGTCGCGGGACGGACGAACACCTCCTGACAGCCATGAGGCAATTTCTCTGGATTCGTCAGTTTCTGGAACTCTTTTATTTCCAGTCTCTGTTTTTCCATGCACTTTCTGGGCAGAGAGAAGAACGCTTGGAAGAAGTATATAAAAGAACACGGGGAAGAAGTATATAATGATTAAAAATAATGAAGATATCAGATGAGCAAAGGAATAAAAAGGAATTAAGATTAACTACAAATCCGTTATTCGTCGAATTACATTTGGGTTATTATCTTGCTATTACAGAGATAGGATATGAGTATCTTTCTTTTTTAAAGAACAACAACACTAAAGTAGTTTATACGCTTACTCCCCGAGTGAGCGAAAAAGAAAGGAAGAAAGTTCCTTAAAAGCCCAAGTCTCTCGGTTTGGTTTTATTTTTCCGTGCAATGTAAATCCTCCAGGATGCCATTTGCATAATCTATGAAGCCTTGAATAAAAAAAGGGGGCGGGGCCACAGGACAGTTAAAGAAAAGAATAAGTGGAGTGGCTTAAAAGATGAAACAAAGAAAAGGCTGATGAAGAATGAAGGGATTAACTTACGCAAGAGAATGATATGTTTTAAGACAGAGGAGACTATATTTCATAACTATGGCCAGCATTTCTTCAAAGTGGAGTATGATATTCTTATTATAAAGTAGCTTTTTAAGATGTGACACACGTATGCACACACATACAAACCACAACAACCACTTTTCTAATTATATAATCAACTCTATATATTGGAAAATGTAACGTTAAGACTTTTATCTCAGCGTAGATAAAATAAAAAACGTTTTCAAAAATTAGTGAGCATCGGAATAGGTCAGTCATTATTAAAAAAAATATATAATCAAATCTATATATTGGAAAATGTAATGTTAAGACTTTTCTCTCAGCGTAGTCAAAATCAAAACGTTTTCAAAAATTGGTGAGCATCGGAAAAGGTCATCAATTTAAATATGTTATATATATATTAATCTATAATAATTATATATTATATATATATATATATATATATATATATATATATATATATATATATATATATATATATATAGATATATATATATATATATATATATAATCAACTCTGTATATTGGAAAATGTAACGTCAAGTCTTTTATCTCCGCGTGGCTAAAATCAAAAACGTTTTCAAAAATTGGTGAGCATCGGAAAAAGTCAGTCATTTTTTAAATATATATGAATATGCTATTGAATGAATTCTGCATTTTTCTTCGACATGTTTCCAGGAACGAACGTATATCACTACAAATCTAAAAACATCAGTATCTATAAAAGATATTTATCTTAAAATCATAAGTAATACCACTCATAAGTAATAAGTGAAAAGTGAGGTTAGTGGCCTTGTGAAATAAAAAGACTCAACAAAAATTTATTTAGAAAAAAAATGACATCAGCGAAAGAAGCAGACAACGCCAGGGGAAAGAGCTTCCATCCCAGAACTGGACTAAAATAATAAAATCGTTGGGCACGCAACAAGCAGAGCCAGTGCTTGTCGTTTTTTCCTGACTTTTGTCGTTGTCGTTCAAAGCTTTGTCTTCTATTCTCTAAATAAATTTCAAAATCATTTCATTGATTTATCTCTCTATCCTTTTTCATTTACCTAACATTCATAACGTTTGACGTTTCGTAATTACAACTCTCATTGTAGACTAACTTTTACTTTCTAGTTGTTGCTCTCTTATTTCTTCTCGTCGCTTCTTGTCAAAGATAAGTTTGTCTTTCTAAATGCAAAAGAATTATTTCTGAGCATTATTCTTTCTTCGCCTCTACATGCTTAGATGGAGCAACAGGTTTTACGACTGGCCTCTTGGCTGTCCGGCTTCTCCAACTCCACTTCACTTTTCTTTTCAGTTGCGAACAAATCACAAATACCTCTGCTGTAGCCTATGAAGTCTCCTGTTGCAATCTGGTATGTCTGGTTGACATACCTAGTGGAGACATGACACAGCCATCTACCCCCTGCAAACCAGTTTGTCCACCCATGGTTGGGCCTGGGTAGGTATGGGAATGGAAGGGTAGGGGAGACATCCACCCTCCTCCTACAAACATGTTTGTCCGCCCCAGGTTGGGGCCGGATAGGTAGGGGAAGAGAAGGGTAGGGGAGACATCCACCCTCCTCCTGCAAAGATGTTTGTCCTCCCCGTTTTGGAGTGGGGTATGTAATGGGGACGGAAAGGTAGGGGAGACATCTACTCTCCTCCTGCAAACATGTTTGTCAGCCCCGTTTTGGAGTGGGGTAGGCAAGGGATTGGGAGGTGGGAGGATAGCGGGAGACAGCAGCGCCGGGTTCCACCGCATGTACCGCGCACCAACGTTCTAGTTCTATTGCGCATCTTTCTCTCACTCATTTCCCCAGAATTTGTTTTGTTAGAGCAAATGAAATTCTCATCTTGGACCCTTCTCTTCTGTAGGACAGATAGACACTCAAAAGCACTTTGCACTTAAGCTGTTAACCCACTTACTACTCTTACTTATTCCCGGTGACCCACTTAAGTCTCCTCGTGGTGTTATTCTCTCTCTCTCTAAATGAGAGAAAACAAAGAATAAAGAAAAAAGGTACTTGGGAAATGTCATGAACTCGGGGGTGGGTGTGGGGGGGGAGGGGGGGGGGTGGCGGTGCAGAGGAGTGAAAAGTATGGGAATTCTCAGAGATATTTTGAAATAAAGGATTTTTTCTTTTCTCGCTACAAAATTGGTTGAATTGAATCGTTAGGATAAATCAGACTAACGCCTGGAGTTTCTTATTTGTTTCTTCTTATCTTTGTAAAAAAAAAAAAATAACTAAAATAAAATAAAATAGAAATAAAATACCTTGCTTTTTAACCACAATTTTTCCTTCAGTTGTAATCACCTTTTCTTCTATCTTTTTCATGTTATGTAGACATTTGATCTCATATAACTAAAATATCAACCTCAATGTATATATTTCCATACAAACTGTCCCCCACTCTCATGGGGTAAGAGTGCGTGCGATACCACTCCCCTTTAAATAAACAGAGAAAAAATTGTTGGAAAAACGCAAAGGCTCTCAAAAGGTCAACCAATGGGTTTTCATTAGCCTCGAATTGTGAATAGGGGGAATAATCAAAAAGGAAAAAAAAAAGGAAATGGAAGGATGAAAGGGGAGAAATTTTCTGATAAAAAAAATGCAAAGGAAAGGCTTTCATAATAATGAAGGAATGTCCTATAAATAACGTGCATTAGTCATCAATTACCAGAAACCATCAAATTTAACCATGAATAAGTATAACATATCTGTAAATACATATAACTCTACTTTGACACTGAATTGAATTGAATAGAGAATTTAGGCCAAAGGCCAAGCACTGGGACATTTAAGGTCATTCAGCGTTGAACGGGAAATTAACAGTAAAAGGTTTGAAAGGTGTAACAGGAGGAAAACCTCAAAGGAGTTGCACTATGGGGAGGGTGGAAAGTAAGATGGGAGAAGATAATATGAAAGGAGTTAGAGTAAAGGGAACGAAAGGGGTTGCAGCTAGGGGCTGAAGGGACGCTGCAAAGAACCGCAAGTAATGCTTAAAGTGCACAGCATGAGGTGCATTAGGGGCACTAACTCCTTACGGGGCGAGGTCCTTTGAGATAGTTGCAAGTAGTATTCACGTTTCTCTCAGTATAACTGATGAATCTTACAATACATTGTAAGATTCAAAGAAATAATTATTATTGGAATGTATTCCACATGCACAATCAGTGTCTATTATTAACAAGAAACAAAACTTTTGTTTAGTGTACATATCACAATATAGTACCGGCGGTAAATCCATCAAATATTCGCCATTATCCATTGATCCTAGCTACTATATACCGAGCATGAATAGGCAGTGATGGGTGCTTAGTTGAATGATGTCGGCAACTGTAGTAATTGCACATGAAATATATGACAATAAAATATAAGGATTTTATCCCGAACCATTTGCTATTTAAATTTACTTATTTTCAAATCAAATATGAGATACTTACGCTAAGATAATTTTCAGATCAATGTGAAAGTGGATTTAATACTTGATTCGACCCAGTAGTTTTAATAGAGAGGGACGCCACCCCATCGGCCCATCCTCCCCAGTGTAGTTTAAGGTGGTGGAGAGTGTGTATGTAGCCGTAGCGGCGTGTAATCGGTTTTGTCCGACTTGTTCGGTGACGTAAACGAGTTATTGGCAGTCTTGCTTTACCAATGAGTATAGAAACAGAGCTGGAACTGAGTGAAGAATGCTGTAGCTTCGTATCGGAAGAACGTTGGGGATTAGTCATGGGTTTTAAAGTCGAAAATGTCGTACATGGTCTAATAGCAGAAGCATGACGTCCTGGATTTTGGTTTCCCATTCGTGAGGTAGAGGTTGGTAAGTGCGATTATTCTCCCAGACATGAATTCAAGTACCTAGTATTATTTTTTTAATAATATTTACTTTATATTCCATGATAAAATGGAAGCGGAATACCTTACTGCACATCGGGGTCGTAAATTTACGATAGCTATCGCTGGGTGGTTTGGTCTAGCCGACAACGGCCCATAGTGTTACTCCTCCACCGGCCATTTTTTGCTTTTTTTTTTTTTTTCCTTTTTTCAGTCTTCACGAATGGTGTAAGCTTCATCTAGCTTTAAAAATTATGCTCCCCCAAAAGCTACGTAGGTATCAGCTGCTCTTATACTACAGGGTCGGTCTGCAGAAGGCTACGAAAGGTCATGCCTTGTGGTTAGGTCTAGGTTTCAGACGCCACTTTCAGCCCTTCTATGGACAAGACTGCATTTAAGCCTAAAGGCTGCACTAACTATATTTAAGCCTGTGCAGGCAAAACTGAACGTTAATGCGAACAACCATTCCTCGCCTGCGCAACGTACTGAACAAAATAGCTCACGACAATCGACAAGGAGCCTTCCGCCAAGCGGCTGCGCATGCGCACTGCGACGGCAGATATGAAGAACATTGAGTTTCATGACATTAAAAAACGCTTATATCTAAATTGATATGTCGGATTTTCTCGTTTTTTAATGATGCGGATGCTACAATACTGTATCTTTATAATTTTGCTATTTTTCCACAGGAATAATCACTGTTTAATGAAGGCTGAAGGTGGCAGCATCATTCCTGAATGTCTCGTAGATTTCGTCGAAAGATATGTGAATGTGACTTTGCTTTGGCTATTTAAAAAGTCAAAGCGTATGTATGTTTAATTTCGTGGTTATATACCGTATATGCATGTATATAATATTATATTATATATATATATATATATATAGATCCTATATGCTATATATATATATATATATAGATATATATATATATATATATATATGATTATATAAAAATATATATATATATATATATGAATATATATATATATATATATATGAATAATACATTTTTAAAAAAAAATGTTATTTATATATACACACTTTTTAGATAAGAATAAATATTCATTATAGCAAAATAATGTAAAACAAGAATAGGCCTATAATGCGTCTATTCATGACTATGCATTATATTTGCAATTCATTTTTAAAATGAGAACAAATTAATATTCAACATTCTCATGAAAAATCAATATTAGATTGTATGTTTATTCATTGCTCACACCAAATGTCAACCAGTTCTGAAATTAAATTGACCAATAAACACTCAAATGAAACAAAGGAACAGTATTAAACTATGGATGTTGACCCTGAACACATCATCGGTATCAAGTGTTTTAATGAAACAGGAGATCAATATTAGGACTATATATGTCAACTTTGAAATAAAAACAATTACTAACTTAATTAACACCGCTATCTTGCCAAGGAAGTCTTCCTTCATGAATCATTCATAAAATATTTAATAAACATTATGATAATCCTTGGAACCAAATTTAAACTCTTGTAATAAATTCATACGTGATTATCGAATTAGCTTTTTTTTTTTTTTTTTTTTTTTTTTTTTACCCCAACCTCTCTTTCAGTGGACGTCTTACTTGGCGTTTATGATTTATTTATTATTATTGTTTTATGATATCAGCAAACCCATTACAGCACAGTATCGTGTGTTGACGACGTGGCTGTTACTGAGAACTGAGGAAAAAGACTGCATCGTTAGTGGTGAAGATTTGCTTGCACTGTTGTTTTTGATTGAGCTGCCATAACTTAAAATCAAGGCTCACTTTCTCGCTCTCATTACCAAATATTTGCTTAATTCTTTTAAAAAGGTAATGTGACAAAATGTTTCCATAAACTTTCAGATCGAATGCTCTCGATATGACAGTCAGGTCAGCCAAAACCGGTTCAGAGTTGAAGGGACAAACGGACCCAAGACCCAGAAACGGACCCAACTTATTTAAAGTATCTACGGGTTTTCCGGACAGCCGTCAAAAAGGTGGGTGTCTTTCGTTTTTGGCTGTGCTTCCAAAATGCATTCGGCGTTAATACGATATCAGTTGATTTTTTTTTTATTATATATATGTGTTAGATTTTTTGTTGAATTTTTAATTAATGTTAAAAAAACATAACTAGCGTTTTAACTCGTTTCCGAAAAATTAACATGTATAGACAATGGGTCATGCCAATACTGTGGATTACCTGATCTTTTGCAGATTTATTGTAATGGAGTTCTTATTTCGAGTTCTTACTGAAGTGTAAGCGCTCGAATTTGCCCACATTAAAGGTTGTTGTATTCGTTTGCAACCAGGGATAGACTATACTATCTAGTTCATTTTGAAACCGCAGTGAGTCTGATAAGTTCGAGTATGGGAATCATCGGAATAAAGATATAAATGATTTTTGCGTGTTGGTATAATAAAATAATATTTATTACGATAGCGAGACCAGAACCAAGAACGTTTCCTTGATCTATGTAAACCTGGTATAACTTGGATAAGGCTTCATTATTAGATACTTGAAATGTTGGGTTTGAGATGAAGTTATGTTGTCAAGCTTCTACAGGTTCATTTAACCGTTTTTCTCTAAACTGCTTTCGTAGTGTGAAGTGGTGAACTGCTAAGATCGTTGCCACTTAGATCAAAGAAGTAATTGGCTCCTCTGTCATGTGATTCGGGTTTGGTGTGAAATAGCCTGTTCTGATCAGTATACTGCTCTCATAGGCATTGCGAAAATCTAGTAGTGATATGGCAAATTATCTATTTACCTAGAGGGGCTATTCTGCGCTTCACTTTTCGATGTGTACTACATTGAGAGAGAGAGAGAGAGAGAGAGAGAATGATTACATAATTTCAACATCTGTTTCGAATGGCTTTTACTGATTGGTTAGGAAAAAACGGGCCTTATACATAAGTCCATTAACGAGGAAAACTTATTGATTGGTTAAGCATAATCTGCTCTCAATCTCTTGAAGCCACTCGTGCTAAAAAAAAAAAAAAAAAATATGCATGCTTGAAATTTACTTTCAGAATTGTAGGAAGCGCGTTACTTATGAAGGGGCTCACTGAAATCGTACGTTTACACAGCACTTCACATAGGCTACTGATCTGGGTTGTTTTATCACGTAAAGAAAGTATTTCTCGCTAGACTCATAAAGGAAATAAAATCTTAGGTTATCTGGTACACGGGGTGCGAAAAAAAGTATTTAACTTCTTTTTGAACGCTGATTAAATGACTGAAGGAAGGCATTGTCGATGGGAATGTTGCAAGGGATAATTTCCTCGTCATATTGACTCTCCTCTCAGCTGCGTTCAACCGTTGCAGGTCTCAACTGTGCGAGTGTGCTTGTCCTCGGTGACCCTTCCAGGATTGTGGAAAGGCTGCCGTGACTGGCGGAGAAGTTATCGTACGGAGACCCACGCGTGCACAAGTTCTATCCTCTCTATATTTTTTCTTACCCGAGCGCATGATTGATTTCTTGACCTTTAGGCCATTTCCTCTCGTGTCAACAGCATTATTTCTTTAAATATTTACTCGTCATAAGAAATGAACAGGCTTATATTTAATATTTAAGTAAATCATATTCAGTATAAGTAATAACTTTTTTCGGGATATGTTAAAGACCATATTGATATAAATGGATGCACTATCGTATTTTAATGCATTCAGGATTATATATGAATATGCAAGCATGTATCCTGGTATTGATGCTATTATACGTATTGTTTTTTCTTTATACGCTTAAAATAAATGCAAGGCATCAAAGCAAGCTTGTATTTCTTATGTAAATAGCTTTGGCTCCGCCTCATTCATGACGCAAGGCTCAGGATGAAGTGAAATGTTATAATAATGATATAGAACTAATATTTTTCGTTATTTAGATTCCAGTTAATGTATTTTATCCATAACAGAATAGCACTTCTTTTTTCATAGTAGTGTCTTTCCTTTTGTGCTAACGTTCGTTATTACATGCATCGTATACTACTAAGCTTCATGAGGTGTCAGTTTGTGAAACGGCGTTACAGGTCTTCGTAGAAGGCAAATTACAGCATCAATGATTTCAGGACATTTCAGAAAGAGGAACATCACATTTCGGTATTATTTGGTACTGTTCTTTTCGAAGGTTACGGATTAGTTCTGTCAAGACGGGCTTGAAGTGCACTTCATTAATTCGTACTGATCGAAGTACAAGATAAATGAGGAACTAGTCCACGTGACGGGTTTTAACAAAAGACAAGGAATTCTAGGCAGGGTTTTAACAAAAGACAAGGATTTCTAGGCAGGGGGAAAGAATTATTTATTATATATATATATATATATATATATATATATATATATATATATATATATATATATATACATATATATATATATTATATATATATATATATATATATATATATTAGATATATATATATATATATATATATATATATATATATATAGTATGTATATAATGTTCTTGTTTTCGTCCTCTTCATCACGATTATAGCTGATTACTATGTAGAGAGAGAGAGCGAGAGAGAGAGGAAGGAGAGAGGAGAGAGAGATTTGAAAATTTATACGTTAAGCTGTTAACAATGTCACATCAGCGCATAAATAATTAACCATTCGTATATTTTAACGTGGCTGAACGCAGGGTCAAAATATACAGGGTCTGCTCACGTGGCGGTACTAAAACCTATCCCCGCCCCTTGTGAAACGTCATCAGTTACAAAAGGACCATATCTTTATGAAACTATATTTACGATAACATTTTCATATAACTATTTTTGCGATGGCGTTTTTTTATATAGATTTTCCTTTTATTGCATGTTGCCGTATACTACGTTAAAGTACAAAGAATGCTCTTTCAAATGATATATAGCACATTACAATTACGATTACTTTCAAACCCACAAGCGCGCACAGAAAAATTATCTACGCACCCAAAAATGTGCAATTACTTCATCCGTCAACCTACATACATTCACGTTTCGTAGCGTATCTGACCAAGAGATGATGATAGAAAGAAACTGAAAAAATTGATTAGAAAGCTGATAAAATTTACTATATAATGCATAAATAAAATTGATAGGTGTTCTCAGAAATTTTCGAGAAATTCTAAGTCAAAGGCCGACTAAATTTTTTAAATTTTATGTAAATATTTACCACATTTTTCTTACATAATTTTTCATCTTATCACGTTTTGCCATATACCATGTTAAAGTACAAAGAATGCCCTTTCAATTGGTATATGACACATTACAATTGAAATTATTTTCAACCCCATAATCGCGCACAGAAAATATTATCTACGCACGCAAAAATTATAAAAAATTAAGTGTTCGTGAGAGATCTGAAATCTAGCCCCGCCCCTTGTGAAACGTCATCAGATACATCCAGTCAGACTGACGAATAACTTTTTGTGCTGTTTTCGAAAATATTATAATCGTTTGAGGCATGCATAATTAATACCTTTATGTATACAGTTTGTGTTATATGTAAAATTATGTGTTCGGAAGTATATTTATGTGATATGAAGTGCTAATGAGAAATTTGCTGGAAATGTGTTCCCTGTATCATTGTCTTCATCATTTATACCTTTGATACCTTATATCGTATATGATGCAATTGTTATACTTTTGATATTGTTTTCTTTTTTGTGGCCAAGTCATGC
Source organism: Macrobrachium nipponense (assembly GCF_015104395.2). Lineage (NCBI taxonomy): Eukaryota > Metazoa > Arthropoda > Malacostraca > Decapoda > Palaemonidae > Macrobrachium > Macrobrachium nipponense. Next base: position 2,817,624 of record NC_087204.1, read on the forward strand.
AAATGCAACTGCCATTTTTGACACTGCTGTATCCACATTTTCTTTGTATTTATTGCATAAGAATAAGTATTAACAATAATATTTGGAAAATATAATTAATCTATCATTCTAACCTTTATCATAGAAAAATTTGTTTTTCAAAGTGAGGTATGAACACAGTGACAGAAGTAAATACATTTCTTAAGAATTATTTAAAATCTTGATAATATTACTACCTGAGAGAGAGAGAGAGAGAGAGAGAGAGAGAGAGAGAGAGAGAGAGAGAGAGAGAGAGAGAGTTGTCATGTTAAAAGAAATGGACTTGAAGAGAATACAGCAAACCAGTATATAGATAAGTAAATAAATTAGTAAAGAATAAACATATGAAGAACGCTGGAGTAGCTATGTGTGTTCAAACTGGTATATTTTGTGCAATAAAACAAGGTTTGGTGAGTAAATGAGAGAATGGGTATTAAAAAAATCAAACATGTGATCTCTAAAGATTTTATCATCAAGATTTTATGAAAAACACCATGCGATATGGATTAAATGTATAAAAACTAAGGGTTCTTTAAGTAATTCAGTGGAGAACACTGGAGTGTTACTCTTGTGACGTCACAGTATTAGCTCCGCCCCATCTGCCGAGTTAAGCAGACCCTATATACTTTGAATGGTTATTAAAAAGCATCAAGCATGTGACCTCTATACAGGTTTTATCAGATTTTATAAAAAAAAATCCATGTGGTATGGATTAAATGTATAAAAACTAAAGCTTCTTTAAGTAATTCAATGGAGGAGCACGGGCAGTGTTACTCTTCTGACGTCACAGTATTAGCTCCGCCCCCACTGCCGAGTTAGGCAGACCCTATTACTTTGACTCTGGCTGAACGTTATAAGCATGACACGGGATTTATCGTCTGTGGGACAATTATTATGACAGACATTATTATACAACATTTCACAGAGGCGTGAGTAATGAAGGTTAGATTATGATTTATTATTACCTAGCGTATAATCTCGGCTAATGAATTTGTTCATAACTTGCTAAATAATAAAATTCCTCTTTGTCTTGGGATAAATAAAATGCCATTAAAAAGAATTGTTCTTTATTCCGAACTCTAGTTATATTATATTAAGGTAAGGTATAGCAAGTATATTCATTTCTGTAATGCCTCTCCCTTTTTAACACTTGCTGAATTTAATATATTATATAGTGAGTATTTAGAAATATCTCAAAGGATGAAATATGGAAAATATTCTTTGAAAAATCAAATTATAGTGAAATTTTGTTGGATATAATAAGTTTTACTAGGATAAGGTCGCAGAATGGTTGCATAAAACAAAATGTAAATAGAAAAAGTGCATTTTGAAAAAATGCGATCTCAGTGAGTGGGGCTCCAGACTACTCTTCACTAAATCCGTCTGCGCAACGTAGATTTGTCTTAAATAAAGCAGCGACCTTGCCAGGATTTCACACAGATATGAGTGACAGTCGGCCGAGCGTCTCCTCTTGAAAGGACTCTTGCAGCTGCTGTGTCAAATAGATGCTTTTTATGAAGGCCTGGCCTTGTGTTGCCTCCGAAAGGGCTTGTTATGTGCAGTTGAAAGCTGCTGAAGTGATTCATCTGGTAATATTCCTCTCGCGTTGCATGTCCTCCAAGTCACCTGGAAGGACTTTCTGTAATCAGGTGAAGCAATTCCATGTTGCCATCAGTAATTAAATATTCATGCTTTCTTTTTTTTTTATTTGTATCTGATTATATATGGGGTTGTATTATCATTGCATGCTCCTTTTAAGAGAGTCACCTGATCTGGAGTTATCAACCGTTTTACAATTTCCTCATTGATATACTAAGTAATGTATGGAGGTTTCTTTTTACAATAACAATATTGTTTTGTTTTTTCCGTGAATGAAGGACACGCGTTTCCTTAAGCAATAGTATCAGTGAAATTTATTGACTTGAGAAGTACTAATATGGCTCCACGACGAAGATGGAATATGAATTATTTAAGTTCCTGGGTGAATTCTGCCCGGTGCCTTTCATTGCATTTTCCTCCCCACCAATTGCATGAATATATTTTTCCCGGTCACATCAGGGGTTTTCGTATTCGGATTCTATGATATTGAAGAAGATTTCTTCCATCTCTACGTATATGTAACTTTGAAATTAAATGTTTAAAGATATATGATATATATATAATATATATATATATATATATATATTATATATATATATATTTATATATATTAATATACTACGTACACACACATATGAATACATTCAAGTGAAAATTTACATATAGAGAAGTAAGAACTCTTCAGTATCACAGAATCCTCTCCTCTCTCTCTCTCTCTCTCTCTCTCTCTCTCTGTATGTATATGTATATATATATATATATATATATATATATATATATATATATATATATATATATATATTATATATATATATATATATATATATATATATATATATATATATATATATATATATATATATATATATATATATATATATATATATATATATATATATATATATATATATATATATATAATAATACAGCAAATTATAAATTTACGGACGTGCGTATGTACCTGTGTGTCTATGTATGTATGCATGCATTCATAATTTTCATACATTTTTTTTAGAATAAAGACTTAGTTGCTGCTATTAGCCTAAGGTTGAAAATAAAGAGAAAGAGAGAGTAAAATATTCAGGTAACTCTTATTTGTATGAAACGTTTTTTCAATCATTATTTCCGTTTTTGTCATCATATAAACATTGCTACAGAACCATTTCATCTTGCAACTTGTGCATGGTTTAGGCACATTGCATTGTATTCAGAGGGAATGAATTTCGTGGATCCTTTAAACTTCGTTTAATGTTCAAAACGTTGATGAAAATATTTAATAATTTCATTGTTACTCCAAATATATGAAACCTTTCATTATTCCTTGAAGTTCAAAACTTTTATGAAAATATTTAATTATACCATTTTTACTCCAGTTATGTGAAACCTTTCCTTGATCCTTAAGCGAAATTTGCAAGTAAAGGCCAACTCCTGCAGCAGTTTTTTACGTCAGGATGCAGTTTGACGAAGATGGTGTTAACTCTATGGCGTCTTTCGCGGGGAAATTTAGTTAGAGGAAAGCAAACGACTTCGCAAGAGCGATGAAAGCAATGCACATTGTTAACTTAGTTACTTTCTTCCTCAAAGTCTACAAAGACGCCGGTTATCTCTCTCTCTCTCTCTCTCTCTCTCTCTCTCTCTCTCTCTCTCTCTCTCTCTCGTTGCTTTTGGGCTTTCCAGCTATTTTTGTTTAAGAGGTCAACCAATTTCAAAACTGCAAAATCTGTATTGCTAAGTTCCAGTAGAGGCATTTTATATCCTCTTTTACCTGCCTGTGATCTTCTCATTCGTCGGTTTTAACTGAAAACAGTAGAGCTGGTAAGACCAGATTCTGTATACTTCAAAAGTCCGAATCTCATCTCTCCTTCATTAATTATCTTACGGGGAATTGCAAAAAGATTCAGAATATAGAATAGGAAGAATTGTTTATAGGTATGTCATTCGGAGTGAAATATATAAGGAATAAACTAGAAATATAAAGATTCTTACGGACTTCATACACACACACACACACATATATCACACATTATCACAGGAAATCACCCCGTCTCTTTATTTTTTCACCTGTGTTAATGTGAGATGAAGGAATCATGTACTAAAGTGATTGTAATTATATATTAAAAAAAATTAAAAAAAAATTCCTTGCAGTTAAAAATATTGGGCAAATAGATTTTCATCTTGAAGAAGAGATACCTCTTAAGATCTTCAATTTCAGTGATAAAACGTATTTTTCTGGATAACTCTTGTTAATATTTGAAGTGATGGGAAGAAGGAACTCCTCATTTTTATGTGCATGAAAATCCAATGACAGACTGTAAATTGCATTTGTTTGTTCAAGAAGACATCATCCCAGTCACATGGATCGATTATCATTCATTTACTCCCTAGATAGCAATTGAATATATTGCATTGTATAAATTTTTTTATAGGGGCAAAACTATGCTTCCTTTGGTTTGTATTTTATGGTAATAAAATAATATTTGGTCCTCATTCAGTCCCTATTGCAGTGTCGTGAAATACGCTGGCCTATTATAAGTGTGTGGCTCATGTTCTTTTCCTCAGTTTGGTTTATTTTCCCGTGATCCTCACTTACCTTTCCCTCACCAGAGGTTACGTTTTGTTCTTAGTGTTCTTGAAAAAATATATTCCGACGGTTCAGGGGAAAAATGACTTGACAGGTGTATCTAGAAAGAGAGAGAGAGAGAGAGAGAGAGAGAGAGAGAGAGAGAGCCTTTTCATGCAACAGTGCAGCCTGCGAAGAAATGATATAGATTAATAGTATTCTTAAATGAGGCACGTTTATACCTTGACATACAAACACGATCACCATCCGCGTCCGAAGGGAAAATCGAGAAATAAAGTGCAGTCTTCGTTAGCTAACTCTGTCGGCTTTTACCCAAGCAGACTAAGGACGGATGCCCGGAGGCCATTACTTAATTAACAGCTTAATTTGCGGACGTTAAAAGCGACTTTCCTATTCAGGTGTATTTTCTCCTCCAAGGTATTCCACCGCATTTTTCCTCCCTCGACTTCAGTTGATTTTAAGTTCAAATGCTTCCAGCATTCACGCAGACTTTCCTCGTGTGTAGGCTGATTATTTCGGGTTACTTGAAATTGTTTTTCTGTCTTTAAAGCATCAGAGGTGCTATGTTCCAGTTCCAGAGGAGAATTTTGAATAATAAAAAAACAATAAGCATCATTTCATTTTTCTGTTTTCTTGCAGTGCACCCTGTTCACGAAGAGGTTCTTTCAAAATTCTTAAATGTTATAATTGATAACGTACTAGATTTTGACCAGAACGTTTTAACAACGAAATAAAGTTCGTTCTGGATGTTCTACAGTATCGAATTCTTGTCCTCACCTTCCCACTCCAATTTGACAAAAATGAAGAGCAGATGTTAAAAGAGGTTGAGGGGAGGGGCGGGGGGGTTAACTTTTTTCGAACTAGAACTTTTCGTGAAGGTAAAACCTGGATAGGAAATTAAAATGTGTGTTTTTCTTCAAGCTCGCGTAAAAGACCCAAACCACACCGTACGAAAACATCTAAATGTGAAAGTGAGGATTTGAAGGCAATGAATTTTCAATAATGTAAGCGGATTTAGAAACGTAGCGGGTAGAAGAAGCGCGGTTTTTTTGGACATTTTATTCCAGAAACATTTTTTTTCGGCTGTATAGCCAGAGGTTAAACGTTTTGGTGATAGAAATTCACTCACGACGTGGTTCGGAAGTCACGTAAAACCGTTGGTCACGTTGCTGAATAACCACTGGTTCCATGTAATGTAAAATCACCATACGAACAAACAAAGTTGATATAGCAAATGGTCGTCTAGATGGATTATATACCTATTCGCAAACTTCATGTCTGAGATTGGGTTAAGTTAAGCGGAAACTGTATTGCAGAGAAATTAGCTAGATAGATTAGTCAGAATCAGAGCCATTCGTCATTATTATTAACATGTAACACCTTTGTTATTTTTTTAACAAGGAATTCAAGTATATAGTACATCAAACGTCAGAATGAATGTCCTTATATATAGAGAGAGCAGAAGCCCGTCACTTTTCAGCCTGGTAAAAATAAAGCCTGATGGAAAGATGGCATTACAAAGGAAAAAAAAAATAGTTGAAACGCACCATTCCCATTTGTTGTTTGTGAGTGGTTGGAGGATAAACGCCTGTCAATACACCAGCTGTTGAAGAAGGAAGGACATGATCCAGAAATAGCCTCCGACTCTATTGGAAACGTGCCACAGGGGGAGAGGGAAGTTTGTTGTGAAACACAATTATAACATTTGATTGACGAGCAAATGTATTTTGAAAGATATCGTCCTGTATGACATTGGATAAGTGTGTTCTGCGGTGCGGAAAATTGTGTGTTTACGTATATATGTAAGAATTACATATATATATAAACCAGTGACCTGGGGTCATGGCATTAGGAGGGTTTTACGTGACCAAAGCAGACCTAGATTACGCTATGCGCTGTCTGCAGTAGCCTGATCTAGCTCACAGCTTTGTCAACATTTTTATGTTTATGATACCTTTGCACAACAACTTCCATGGGAAGCGGTTGACCTGTTAACCTACGCCGGAAACTTGTAACTTCCGAGCCGGCAGACTACGTATGTGTTTTTATATGAATTGCTGAGATAGCTAATGTTCCGCTATCGACGCGATGCTTTAGAATGGCAGTTCCACGCCAACGATCAAACATATCGGTCATCCGACCGAGCTGCATCTCCTAGTATGGAGTTACAGAATAAAGTTGTTATCTTGTCAACTTGCCTGTTTGAATCATCTCCTCTAGTCAAGAAAGAACCTCTCTACTAAGATATCCAAGGGAGATGAGAGGAACCAAAAAATACTTACGAATGACAGTCGTAAGGAGAACACAAAAAAGTCTATCGCCAAGCGATAAGACATTAGAAGTGGTGGCAGCGTATAAACGAAGAACATAATTAACAAGACCCATATCAGCCGACCGAAGGTCTACAAGAACTAACTTCCACCTTCAACATCAAACTAAACAGAGGAAACGGGATCTTCAATCAACGCAACAGTTTATGAAACCGCAACTATGTCCTTCATCGAGAGGAATACAAGCATTTTACACTGACGTTTGAGCAACTGTTGTCACTTATCTTCGAGAATCTACACCGGACGAGAGCAGCATCGAACATCAACGGAAAGAAGAAAACAAACACAGGGAACATCACCCGTTCACGAGCAAGGACGCAGAGTGTACGGCTATACGCAGTAGTGCAAGGACGGAGGCTGTGACGTCATCAATCTTGGACTTCCCCGCGCATCGTGCACCGAGAGAAGACCGTGACGTCATCACGACTTCCGACGCGAGACGTAGACAGGAACTGAGACGTCATCCCATGTCAACAATCCTTCGCAATATAATCTGGAGCTAAGTACCATTTTTATCTATTCAGGTCTTTTTCCTCAGTGAAGTGTTGTTCATCAAGAGTCGATCGTCCAGTATTCTGGGGTGAGTTCTTCGCCATATTAATCTTCCTTCATTACAGAACCAATCTTCAACTACGAGGTTCTCGCCCGCAGATTAATTTTTTTTTCTTTCTAGTTGTCATTAACCATTTCTTGCAGGAATTCTCCGTATAATATTTTATCATATTATCTGTATTTTTGTATCTTTTGGGTTTGGGGGATTTTCCTATTACTATAACACACTTATACAGTACATTGCTTATGCGTTTACGTAGTGGTCGAGTGTACTCTTATAGATATTTTGATAGGATTGCAAGGAATAGAAGTGATAAGAAAAAAGTGAAAGCAGAAATGGCAACTACTCCGGCTGGCAACCCCAACGTGGTGACTCCCGTTAGCGCGAGGTCAGCGATTGTCCCTTTTCAAGGTCGGGTCAATGGGTTCCTGCCTCAAAATGTTGAGGCATGGATCTCACTGTAGACGCTCATTTAAATGCAAAAAGCATCACAGACCCAGCAGTACAATTACAGGAGGCTAAGAGCTTCATTGACTTTGCTAAAGGAGACGCAAGTGCGTATCTAAGGGGGGTTTCTTTCCAAGAAGCGCTTACATGGGACGAGTTCAAAATTAGATTACGTGCCGTGTATGGGGGTGAAGAGGCTTTAGATGTAGTGTTGGCATTGAGAAATATCCTTAACCAGGCCTCCATGACACAGCTCAATGTTGTCGAGCGGGCGGCGCTAATTGCCGACCGGCTAAATGAATATCAGGATAGTTTAAGTAACTCCGGGTGGGTTGCGGGTGCTAAAATCAAAGTGAAAGATTTTATCCGTTTGATCTACCTTACGTCTATCACTGTAATGTTGCCTGAAGCGTTAGTACGATGTTTTGATAAAAAATTGCAGCCCGACAGTACGGAATTAGATGTGTATAAACAAATAAAAAAACACATGTCTAAGTGTACCGACCTAGATCCTTCGCTCATTCAAGTTTTTGCAAAAAATGAGAACAAGCCACAACAAGTAAATGTGGTACATAATAATAATCAAGTTGCAGGGATGGTTTGTTATAACTGTAAACGACCAGGTCACATGATTTCAGACTGTCGGACGCGTTTTTGTTCAATACACAATAGTTCAACTCATTCATATAACCGTTGCTACTCGAGGAATCAACAGCAAAATGCTACAAACACGCAACCAGTTGCTAGTGCAAATAAAAAGAAGAAGGGTCCTCAGTACTATAAGAAGAAAAACAACCAACGGAAATTCTGCACAACAGCAGAAACAAACAAATCGTGCTTCAGGTACCTCTGTTCCTGGGCCGTCTAGCCAGAACTCGCAAGGGCAAACGAATTTTCAGGGTGTGATAAACAAAACAAATACCACGTAGTTCACTCCAAGGGGGGAGAGGGCGATGTTGGGTCATCAATATCAACATCTTTTGTATCAAATAATCAGTTTAATCATTTATCAGATCATTGTGAGACAATTGATTTTCCTATGAAACACACGGCCGAATAAAAAAAATCTGTGCAGGTTCCCGTAGATTTGCAACAAATTCATGCAATTATTAGTCAAAACGAGTTGCGACCAACCTTACATGCAGTAAATTTGGACCATAAGTCATTCACTTTGTTCTTTGATTCTGGTAGTCCACGTAATATAATGGATTTAAGGACTCATCATTTACTCTTTTCAAATTTCCCTATAGAAAAAGTCCGGATAAGGCTCTCAGGCATTGGGAATAATGAATTAAATGTTGTGTGGGCGTAACTCATGTAAAGTACAAGGTCGGTAAGCGCACGTTTGCTGATACCTTTGTCGTTGTACAAAACATTAATATGTATCCCGCAGTAATTATCGGATACCCGTCTATGGGCACTCAAAATATTATCTTAGCACCTGCAAAACACGGCGTGTATATCAAAAGGAAATTCTATAGGTCTTCTAATACCCTAAAATCAGTTTTAGATAATAAAGAGACAGGCAGAGTTGTCACTTACATTACGGAACCAATCACCTGTCTCATGAACCAAGAAATAATACAGGCAACCCAACAGAACTCTCGCTCACCCGTAATATCAGCTTGCACGCAAACTCTCGAGCCTAACGTAACTTCAAAAATATATTAGTGCGTGTAAAGAGAACCTTGCCAGGATCTGAAACATTAATCCTTTCCGAAACTCTGAAAAACACACGGATTATCCGTCACACAAGCCGTTTATACAGTCGGCTCACAACAACAATGTAACATCGAAGTCTGTAATCATTTGAATACCACTTTAGTAATCCACAAAAATCAACATATCTTGGATGCCGAAGTTTATAAACATCGCATTCTTACCGTAGCTGAGATAAATCACGCTCAATCAGTCGCGGATGAAACCCTTTTGCAATCTATAAAGAACAAAATCAATAAAGATATTCAAGAAGAAGAAATTCAGCAGAAATTTTTGAATCTGTTAACTAAATATCATGATGTTTTTTCCACTACGGATGGAACCTTAGGAAAAACGGATGTCATCGAGCATCAAATAAGGCTCAAGGACAAACAGAAAGTAATCTATGTACCTTCGTACCGACTTCCTATGAAATTTCAGAATGAGATAACAGAGGAAGTAGGTAAAATGTTAAAAGAAGGAGTCATTAGGAAATCAAACAGCCCTTATAATTTTCCGTTAATAGTAGTACCGAAAAAAGATCGAACTTGGCGGATATGCGTAGATTTTCGTCGTTTAAATGAAGAAACAATCCCTGACAGATTCCCAGTACCATGTACCGATGATATCCTATCTTTACTAGGCCAGAATAAATATTCACAAGCCTAGACTTACTAAAAGGATTTCATCAGATTCCGATGGAACAAGAGAGTATCCCATACACTGCCTTCAGCACAGCCAGGGGACATTATGAATTTTTGCGTATGCCTTTTGGTTTACGTTGTGCTCCTATAACTTTTACTCGTATGATAAACGTCGTGTTTGGAGACTTGTTGGGAGATATCCTACATGCCTACATGGATGACTTAGTAATCTTTTTCCAACACATTAGAAGAGCATTTACGTAAATTGGAGTTAGTGTTACAAAGGTTAAGGCAGCATAATTTAAGGGTAAAGATAAGTAAGTGTGAATTTTTTAAAACAGAACTAGTCTATCTAGGTTTCACGGTTTCTAGTGAAGGTCTTAAAGTCGTCCACGATAAGGTGTCGGCTATCCGTAACTTTCCGATACCTATTAACGTCAAGGGAATACAGCAATTTTTAGGGTGCAGCGGATACTATCGCCGCTTCATCCGCAATTACTCAATCATAGCCGCTCCCCTAACCGATCTTATAAAAAAGGGCGTAGATTTCGTATGGTCTGAAAATTCATCAACAGGCGTTCGATAAATTGAAAGATGAACTGTGTAGTTCTCCTATCTTGAAATTTCCTGACTTCGGTAAGGAATTTTTCATAGCAACAGACGCCTCAGACCTAGGAGTAGGTGGGGTATTGCTTCAACAATATGATAAACAGTTTTTCCCTATAGCTTTTTATTCACGTAAACTGAGACCTTCCGAAGTAAATATGCAGTAATAGACAAGGAAGGGCTCGCTATTGTTAATTCACTCGTGCACTTTAAATTCATAATATACGGTTATCCCGTCAAGGTTCTCACTGATCATAAGCCCCTAACCGACTTCTTTAAAGGCTTTAGTCACAGCCCCAAGCGAACTCGGTGGCACATGATCATTCAGGACTTAGGCGCGAGGATCGGGTATTTACCTGGGAAAGCAAATATCATTGCTGACGCATTATCACGCAACCCCTCTTCATCTTGTACCGAGCCATTAGCTGAATTAATAGATATCTCAACCTCCACGCCCATTGTTAAAACTATATCTGAACAGGAAGATCTGGGCTGGAGTGCTGAACTATTACAGACAGAACAAAGAAAAGATCTGCAAATAGAAAAAATCATCATTGCGTTTTAAACGGAAATCCGAAGGAAAAAGAATACCTAAAGTATAAGCAGCAGAATTATATCCTACAGGACAATATCCTGTGTAGATCCGTGACGAGGAAAAACCCGCAACACACCGCAGTTGAATAACAACCAGGTGGTGGTGCCTATCTCACTCATACCCACTGTCTTAAAGTGGTTGCATGAAAATCCACTGCACGGACACCCGGGTTATACCTTGATGTCACAGAAAGCCAAATCCTTATTTTATTGGCATACGATGCTTACAGATATAAAAAAGCACATAGCAAATTGTCGCACTTGTCAAGAATACAAAGGGCACACGAAGACACCTGTCAGCCTAGGGGCTTACCCCGTGCCAAATCAACCCTTTGAAAGAGTACATTTAGATTTATTAACAGGATTTTACGAGTCAGACAGAGGAAATAAGCACCTCCTAGTAATTATAGACGCTTTGACTCGATATACAGAACTTATAGCGCTTAAAACAAAAACCGCGGTCGAGTGCGCTAGGAAGTTTTACGAGTGCTACATTTGTAAACATGGAATTCCACACATCATTATCTCAGACTCGGGCGGGGAGTTCAATAATCATTTCCTTAACTCCTTGTGCGAATTCCTTTGTATAAAGAAAATCAATACCATGATCTATCACCCAGAGTCTAATGGGCTAGTGGAAAGGGCAAATCGTAAGTTTTAAACATTTTAAGGGTCACCTTAGGGGGGGCAGACCCCAACTGGGACATTGCCATACCTGCGGTACTAAGCACACTTAATCACTCGTATCATGTGTCTATTAAAATGACACCGCACGAGGCACTGTACGGTATCCCGGCCGCCCGAACGCTTTTCCACATCTTAAAGCCTACAAATAATTTATCAAATCCTCTAAAGGATGTTATGGATGCAAGCATAAGTCGATATAATATAATTCGTAAGAATTTAGAAGAAGCACAGATCATAATGAAAAAAATCATGATAAAATAGCTAAGCCAACTAGAACATATGCCGTGGGCGATCAGGTATACATACAATATACGTTACGTAAAGGTTTAAATTATAAACTGACACCTAAGTTTGAAGGCCCGTTTAACATTTTAGAAAATTTAACGGCCAATAGAGTTAGGGTTCAAAATGTATCCAACCCCACTGATGTGAGAATAGTCCCATTGGCACATATCAGAATCTAAAGAAGGGTAGATGGAGTGAGGGAAAAAATGGTTGTATTTATGAAACTTGTATAATAATTTATATATATATATATCTATTAATCATATTGTATGTAAACCTATTCTTTTACGCGAGTTATTACATCTGTTTTACTCATTGCAGGTTTTTCAAAAAATGAATCTGTTATTGTTAGGAGTGATATTGTGTATTCAGACATCTTTGTTGTATGGAAAGAGCGCTAGGACGAAAGACATAGAATTTAATCATGGCTCGATTATCGAGAGAATCGATGATGTATTCATCGTGTCAAGTAATATTGTTATCGAGGTAGATATGCATGCTATTTTCTTACCTGAAGATGACGTTCCTTAACTAAAGAATTTTGACCTGATGAGGTTTGGATTGGTATTTCCTTAAGGAAATGCATGAACGTAATTTTCATGCTAACTCAGAGATTTCACTAGCTCAAACACTAAGCGTCGCGGAAATGTTGTCTTATGACATACAAAATAAAACCGCCGAGGCAGAAGAACTCGCTCGTGACCTGCTGATGTGGTCGTGCGGCACAATACTCTTGAACGCCGCAACCCAAACCGCTTATTCTAAGCTGGACTAAACATCTTAGGATCAGTTGCGAATCTAGGCTTAGGAATCTCAAATCGCCTCAAGATAAATAATCAAAATAAAAGAATTGAGTTTTTGCAACAAAAAACGGAACTGGCCTTATCAGAACTTCGCAGCCAGTTATCTTCGATCAATCAAATAATGAATATCGTTAATGAACATTCAAATAATATCGATCAGGTCATGGAAGTTCAACATTTGCTGGCTACTTTAGCTTACTATAGTTCGAAAATAGATCATATCCGTGTGAAAATATCACATTTTATTGAAAAGTCAAAAGATTATGTAGAAGCAATTACGTTAGCAACAAAGGGTGTGTTATCTCCTCACCTCATGCCTATTAAAGATCTGACGTTAACTTTGGAAAACGGACGGGAGAAGCTAGGGTATATTCCTTTATTGGATGCCCATAAAGTAGAATTCTATTATAGCCTAATATCAGTCAGCGTAGAAAATTATAGAATTATGATCACAATTCCTTTTGATTCTTCCGATGCTTGGCAATCATACAAAATAGCACCGTTTCCTACTTTTATGACGAATAACTCAATCCAGTAATATCCAATTTAACGGGGCATGTACTGATTTTTTTCTGATAAGAAATCATTTACAGTCATAAAGACTTAGATAAACTCACTCACTGTTCAGAAGCCATGAATAATAAAATTTGTACAGCTGACTCTTTTGAATTCTATCCTATATCAACGGATTCATGTGAGTTAGACATAGTGCTAAACGGCTCTCTCTCTCATACAAGCGAAGGTTGTCTGGGGAAACTTTATCCCTTTTACGGTAATAAATTCAATTACAGGATGAATAATGGTTCCTGGATCCTCCGTTATGATAAGGCCGGATTCGACGTCGTGTGTCCGGACACATCCACCGCCCATGCCCCTATCTTCGTAGCAGCCGATGGTTGTACGGGGACATCTACAAACTATACCGTCAGAGGGGTCAACACGATAATACGTGAGAAGGCGTATTTCGCGAACTACACGTGGGCTACCACAATCATCCATCACTACCTCTCCCATACAACGCGCGAGTAGCTCATCGTTTGACGCAACTGGCTGAGATGACCCACGCGTCATCGACTTATGCAGGTGGAGAAAATCTTCGCTACTACATTTTGCTAGCCGTGTTCAGCGTGACGGCCATATTGGTTATCGCCGTCAACATCTTTGCTTGGCGTAGGCTGAGGCGTAAACAGAAGGATCTCCAAAGGAACGTATTGGCCCGTCTGGATGACGTACCGTTAAACTCAAGTCGTTTGCGTTTAGGGCCGCCTGAACCTGGCCACTCAGTCGTGCCTAGGGAATTGTCTGGAATTGTGTTGTGTTGTGAAAAAGCGGTCCGTATGCTGGCAATAATGTAGGACAAGAATGACTCACGCCTTTGCATTTGAACAGTTTAAAGTATCTCCAGGGCGCCTAATAAATCATTATAGCCCAATATTATACATTAATATATTCCTAAAGTTATTTTTCGGGCACCTAATAAAATATCAGCCCTATATATATTGCTTTTCTGCAGATTTCCTAGTTATACTATATACCATTGTACAATTAAATAAATTTTATATTTATCTATTACAAAGAGTGTCAAGTACTCTTTAACAATTATCCATGATCATGCTATAATCATTATTTAGTAACCATTATTCTTAAATCAGGTTACATGTTATCATATTAATCATGTATACGTTTTGATTTTTTACCATGTTATTATTTTTTGGGTACATAATCATTATTATTACCAAACATGGATCTATATTTTCCATGCATTATCTTTGTTTATGAATATGTCAACAAGGGTATGTAACAGAACCTTTTTTATACATTTAATCACTTATTATGTTATCCTTAGACGTATGTTACGAGCACGCTCCTATGAACAATGTTTAAAGTAATTTTTTTTTTGTTATTCAAGGCTTGAATAGGTAGCAGTCCGAGCCTAATGTAAGAATTACATATATATATAAACCAGTGACCTGGGGTCATGGCATTAGGAGGTTTATGTGACCAAAGCAGACCTAGATTACGCTATGCGCTGTCTGCAGTAGCCTGATCTAGCTCACAGCTTTGTCAACATTTTTATGTTTATGATACCTTTGCACAACAACTTCCATGGGAAGCGGTTGACCTGTTAACCTACGCCGGAAACTTGTAACTTCCGAGCCGGCAGACTACGTATGTGTTTTTATATGAATTGCTGAGATAGCTAATGTTCCGCTATCGACGCGATGCTTTAGAATGGCAGTTCCACGCCAACGATCAAACATATCGGTCATCCGACCGAGCTGCATCTCCTAGTATGGAGTTACAGAATAAAGTTGTTATCTTGTCAACTTGCCTGTTTGAATCATCTCCTCTAGTCAAGAAAGAACCTCTCTACTAAGATATCCAAGGGAGGATGAGAGGACCAAAAAATACTTACGAATGACAGTCGTAAGGAGAACACAAAAAAAAGTCTATCGCCAAGCGATAAGACATTAGATAGTAAATATGAGACAAAGAGAGAGAGAGAGGGGTTGGGGTTCATTTTAATGTAACAAGATTTGACATACGATCAAATTAGTCTTGAAGCAGAAGAATACATCTGCTAAATAAATAATACACATATTGAAGCTCGGCGTATCGTACGTTTTTACTTTTAGTTTTTAAATAGTCTCAAATATTTTTTTTAGAGCTATGTAACGAAAAGAAAATTATGCAGAATGGCAGAAGCTGAATTAGCAACACGATTCAGAGCGGAGAAAAAGAGAAAAATTAGAGGGTGTTCTGATTTCCTTTGCAAATGTTGATCAATGAAAACTGTTTGGATTATAATTGTCGACTAGTTAACACTGCCATCACACATAATGCAGTTGAAATTATGTGAAACATTAATGCGTTACGTTGAGGTGGAAAGGCTTACGTGTAACTTCTGAAAAAAATATTAAGCTATTAATAAATTAACAAGACGACAAGGATATCAGTATATTACGAAAGAACCATTTTTTATATCATCATTAGGTTCACTTGAGATGAAACAAAAACTCTCTCTCTCTCTCTCTCTCTCTCTCCTCTCTCTCTCTCTCCTCTCTCTCTCAACCTTACCTGCGTAGTATGTTTTTCGTGATCAGATTTTTCGGTCCTGCCAAACGTTCGAGTAAATCCTTAACAAAAAGGATCAAAGAGGCACCTGAGATTGAGGCTTCGTAAGGTATTTCCGCTTTTTAAGGCGAGTCTTGACCTTCAAACTTTTCAGCGGAGTTCCTGTTGAGACCCACCCTTTAGGGAGGAGTCTCTCGAGGCTTTTCATGTTATTTTCTTTTTGACAACTCTGAGCGAGGCAGCTCGTATTCTGAGCCAAGTCTTTTCAGTGTTTATTGCGAACCTCTTGAAAATGTGATTAGTGACGATGATTCAGTTGGAAATTTAATTTAGCTATCACATAGAGAGAGAGAGAGAGAGAGAGAGAGAGAGAGAGAGATAAGCTTCAAACAACAAAAACAGGTTTTGAAAATATGATTATTTGTTGAGAACTTGTCGTATGCTAAGACTTACTTCCCTGTAATAACAGTAATGCTATTGTACCCACACATTTGTTGGGGTTCTGTGGCAATAACCTTGACTAATTCATCTGTGGCTGAAGAAACAACCATATTATTTTAGGGAAACTTTCTAGATTAATTGGATAAACATACGTTCTGCCTGTGAACTGTATATGATTTTTTGTCTTTCGGAGCTCATGAAAGTTTTAATGATTTGTAACGATAAATAATTAAGTGGTATGAATCTTCATACAAAGATATTTTGTGAGTATTGATATTTTAGTTCATGATTTGTTTGGTTTTCATGGGTATCGCTTTTTCATATTCAAGTTAGATAAGTTTTAAAAGATTGCAAGTTGATACGTCAAGGTAAAATATCGAATAAGACGGAAGTTTATTAAGTTGGGGTATTGAATTTTTATATTTTCACTTCGTATCAACAACTTTTTTCGTTCGTTTGCATATTGTTATTTTTATTGTTTGAAATATTTATTTGTATTGCCTAGACGATAGAATAGTAAAATTCTATGTTATATTGCTTCCATGTGCTGGTCCATTATTATGCATTTAAATCTGTACGATAGATCTTAAGAGGCGAAGTTAAATTCCTCATATATTGATATTCTAGCTAGCGTGGCCTTTTAATCTGAGTAACAACGCATGAATTATATTTTTCATAGTTAATTTTCTAAAATGCAGCTGAAAATATTATCAGTACTGTCACCCAAAAGCCGTTCGTCTGATAAACGCCGATAAAAGTATACAAAGACTGTTAAAAAAAGCTGTAAAAAAAGGCTGTAAGAAATTACAAAAGGGTATTAAATTCATTCTTTTATCGGCGTATCCCCCCCCCCCCCCAAAAAAAAAAAACCCTGGGGCCAGAAGCAGAACAATAAAGTTCCGCTTTTAACTGCTAATGAGTCTCATTGCAGTTGCAGAGTTTTCAAACGAAGGGGAATTTGCATAAGACCCCGCTAATGGCCTCTTTGTTTTGGAGTGCCTCATTCCTCCAGAAGGATCCCTGGTTTAGAAAATGAATGATATGTTCCTTTAATAGAGCGAGAACTTTTTATTTTTCCCCTTTACGAAGAAATAAACCTGTCAGGTAATTATCTGGTAGGGTCAGAGCTGAATTCTGTTGTCTCTGTTCGAATTAGTAGTTTGTTCCTCTCTGCTTTCTGTCTTTAAGAGCATTCTGAAGAATATGTCTTTTTTTTTATCGCAATATAAATTTATTTTATTTCCTTGAATTTGGTCTTATTTTGAAGCATTTATTAACAAATAAGTCCTTGTGATATTCTCTCTCTCTCTCTCTCTCTCTCTCTCTCTCTCTCTCTCTCTCTCTCTCTCGTCAGTTTATACTTCCCTTTTTTGTAGCTTCACTTCCTCCTTCACTCCTCTTACTTAACTTGCTTCTTTTACCCTTCTTTTCTTCACGCATTTCTGAGAATTTCTCACATTCGTTGCCCTCAGCTTCTCCGCGTTAGAAAATGACGTTTAAAATAACCCTGGGTTCTGTATTGTATATTATACACACACACACACCACACACACACACACACACACACACACACACATATATATATATATATATATATATATATATATATATATATATATATATATATATGTGTGTGTGTGTGTGTGTGTTTATGTATGTATGCATGTATATATACACATACACTTACGCACATGTATGTATATATATATTGGTAGATAGATAGTTACGCAAGGATATGATGGACACTTTGCCATTCAATATACAGGAGATCTATCAGAACCTTGAGTGTGTTGTAATATCACTGGCGCTCAGCCAATGACCTTCTTGTTTTCCGTTAAAAATAGTCTGAATATACGTACCATAAGGTGCAATGGATCAAATTTTAAAGGAGAGAGAGAGAGAGGGAGAGAGGTGGGGGGGGAGGCAGGCTGGGTAGTAGTAGAGTGAAACGCTCACGATAATATAAGAGTTTAGAGCCATAAATCCAGATGTTATTGTTTTTAGCTGCGATTGATTGATTGTGTCTATTAAACTTGGCGTCACAACATCTAGGTAATTGACACCGAAATAAATTTTAGCTGCAAGAGAATTTTTGTGTATTGTCAGACAGAAACTTGTGAAGTGAACGTTTGGTTACCAGAAGGTAAAACAGTATATCGGTACCCCTGGAATAAAAACATATTTTTTACTACGTAAGGTACGTTCTTTTCTTATGGAGTAGAATTGTATGTCTGTGCTTTTATCTCTTGCGGAAAATGAAAGGAACATTTACGATTTGCTTACAAAACCATGATATCACGGATATTATTATTATTATTATTATTATTATTATTATTATTTATATATTATTATTATTATTATTATTATTATTATTATTATTATTATTATTATTATTATTAAGGTTAAACTTTCCTACCTGGTGTATTTTTGGGACAGTTGTGCATCAGACATCACATTAATTTTGTGGTGTAGCTCAGTCTCAGAAACTTCATTTGGAAACTTAATACGTTTTCAAAGTTGGGACGCCGTACTTCAGTGGATTTAAAGTTTAGGTGAGTTGACAGAAAGGAGTGTTTGGCGACAATAGGTTTTCTCACAATTAAACACGTAAGGAAAAAGGAAAATTAAAGGTGCGTTTGTTTTTATTTGCTTAGGATTTCCTTTAAAGGAGTTTGTGCTGACAGGATTCTTGAAAATTTTGAGAAGACGACTCGTTTCTGTATTTTTTCATCTATTGTATTTAAAGTACATAAATATACGCACTTGTATGTATATGTATATAATATATATATATATATATCTATTATATATATATATATATATATATATTGGTTATATATATATATATATATAATAGATATATATATATATATATATATATATATATATATATACTATATATCTATATATATATAATATATATATATATATTATATATATATATCTATATATATATATATATATATATACACATGCAAATATGACGTCTTTTTCTCACACTTACTGACGTGCTGATATTGTAAAATAGAGAAAGGAAAATCACTGTAGATAATAACTAACAATAAAAAGTTATAGATTCCCAACTTATCTTACAAATACAAAAATCCACAACATATTTACGCTATTGACAGAGCTCTCAACAATACAATATTCCCATAAAAAAAACTGTAAATTACATGGTAACTGATCTCTCTCTCTCTCTCTCTCTCTCTCTCTCTCTCTCTCTCTCTCTCTCTCTCTCTCTCTATATATATATATATATATTATATAATATAATATATATATATATTATATATATATATAAATATATAATAATATATATAGAGAGAGAGAGAGAGAGAGAGAGAGAGAGAGAACAGAATCACCATGTAATTTACAGTTTTTTTGATGGGAAGATTGTATTGTTGAGAGCTCTGTCAATAGCGTAAATATATGTTGTGGATTTTTGTATTTGTAAGATAAGTTGGGAATCTATAACTTTTTATGTTAGTTATTATCTACAGTGATTTTCCTTTCTGTATTTTACAATATCAGCACGTCAGTAAGTGTGAGAAAAAGACGTCATATTTGCATGTATCTAAAAAAAAAAGTGGCAAAAGCATTATAACAGGAGTTAAAGAATTAAAAAATATACCATGTTCCATGTCAAAAGCCCTGTATACAATTATCTCTCAAAAAATTCTGTTTAGTTTCACCTCCTCCCTTGTCACCTTCTTTATCACATTCCTTCTTCAGCGACTGTAATTGCCTTTAGACCGTCTCTCCCCTCGTTCTCACTGCTCGCGGTGCATTGGGGATTTTTAATTACTTCTCTGTAAATTGTATGTTGACCGAGGTGGACAGGAACACAATTTATATATATATATATATATATATATATATATATATAGATATATATATATATATATAATATATATACATACTACATACCAAATACAGTAGATTATACCAGCTCACAAACTCATATACACACACTTTATATATATATATATATATATATATTATATATATATATATATATATATATATATATATATATATATATATATATACAGTTTTGTGTATATGCAAAGAACAGGCATTCAGTTGCATAAGAACTTCGACATTATCTACAAGATGAACCAAACAAAAACTTCTTTCAGTTTTCTTCTGAAGATTGAAAAAGAAACCCACAAATTCACTTTGTAACTGTTTACTTCTAAGTATTTACATTTAGTTTTACTCCACACTCGAGTACTTTCAGGCCCTTCTGCGGCCCATTCTCAAGAGATGTTTGGGATGTTAGCCTGGGTCAAGGCCCAGCAGTCTTCTGGAACTTCTTCTCGTTGTGCTGTCATTTATGCAATGGCTGTTCTGGTTTTCTTGAGAGTTGCCAATCCCCTCTTGTCGCTCTGATATCCTGAGCTGATGGTCAATGGGATTCACCCTTGTGGTAAGGGTGTGGTCACCAAAAGTCTGTTGGGCAGGAAACCTAATCTCCAGCTCAGCAGGGTCAATCTTAGCTTCTTTTAATATCAAAGCTCGGCTTATGGGATCTTCTGAGGTAAAACCTTTGTTTCCTTCAATTACTTTAATCTCTCTGATAAGTGCACCTTCTACTACCCTCCTGTGACTAATTTTGTTGCTTTGTATATAAGCCTACTGTTTTTGAAATCCATCTATGGTCATTTTCCCAACAATGTCTAGCTATAGCACTCCCCTGAGAGTTAAGCTGTACTGCCTTCTATGTTCTTGGACTCTAGTCCTTATTCCCCTACCTGATTCCCCCACATATCTGTCTCCACAATTATTGCAATTGATTATGTATACCCCCGCTACATCATCTGTATTCCTGTCTTCTCCTTCCAATTTATTTTTACATACTTTGTTTTTTAAGGTATTATCAAAGGTATATACAAATTTATACTGACTTTCTTTCATTTTTGAAGTGATTTGTTTCATTTTAGGCATAAAAGGGAGGGCAACTATTTTCTTGTTTTCTTTATTCCATGTACTCTCTACATTCGCTCTGTAAAATAAAAATATTTTTCTAGCTTTGTTGAGTGCCCTTTTTCTGAACCATTCCGGGTGGGATGCTAATGCATCGAAGCTTTTATCGATGTAATTTATTTCCTGCTATATCTTGCAAGGGTCACACGTCTCATTGCCCTAAGAAATAAACCTGTTAGAACCCCTATTTTTATATCATGACTATGAAAAGAGAAGAAATGAATATATGAGTTTGTATGTGTGGGCTTTCTATATGTGCTGAATTCATATCCTGTTTCTTTACTTTCTATGAGTATGTCTAAAAAGGGCAGTTTATTATTGTTACTTTTCTCTAAAGTGAACTGGATATTGTTATCAAACTTATTGAGCTCATCTAGAAAAGTTTCTATTTATTTCCATCCCTTGCAGAATAGCAAAAATATCATCCACGTATCTCCACCATCCTTGCAGTTTTAAGTTAGGGACATTCACATTAGGAACTAGATTAGTTTCGAAATATTCCATATAGATGTTAGCGAGTATAGGTGATAATGAGGACCCCATAGCTACTCCATATTTCTGTTTGTAAACTTGTCCCTCAAAACGTGAAATAAGTATCACTGACACATTTGATCAATTTCGATGTTTGGATTGAAAATACCCTCATTATGTTTAGTCTGAAGGAATTCTAATACTTTATCTAAGGGGACATTGGTGAATAATGCTACTACATCAAAACTAACCATGTGTCCCTTTATATTCTTTTTCTTAACTTTGTCTATGAAATCTGCTGAATGTTTAATATGGGATTCTGAAAATATACCTAAGTATATTCCTAGTTCTCCAGCTAACCACACAGCTAAGTTTTTGTTAGGAGATTTCCTACTAGAAACAATAGGGCGTAGTGGGCAGCCCTCCTTGTGTATTTTGGGGCTGCCATATATATATGCAAGTTCAGGTAATTTACTTGAGAATAATTTATTGCATAGCATGTCCTTCCCATTACCTAGTCTACTGATTATTTTCTTCACATTCTGATTAAAGGTATTCTGAAGCTTTTGGATTGTTGGAGGATTCTCTATTTTAGCATAAGTAGTTTCATCATCTAGTAGCCTGTACATTTTAACCCTATATTCTGAGCTATTCATGATGACAATACTACCCCCTTTGTCAGCTTTCATAATTCTAATATCTTTGTAGCTTTTTAATCCCTTCAGAGCGATACTAAATCTCCTTGGCAAGATATCTCCAAGTTTGCTTTCATTACTCCCTATCATCACTCCTCTGAGAAAAGGAGCTAAATCATTGTGATGTTCAACATTAAGGTAGTTAATCTTGCTGTTGAATTCTATGTTAATATTGTTTGTAGTCCCTGCACAAAAATTTAATCCTAGCCCATAGTGCTGCTGTTTCATCCCTAGTCATAATCTACTTGAGATATTCTTTATATTATCCATATGCTAAATTTTTATCCAAACCGAATTACTGAATAAACTCTCAGACTTTTGGTGACCACACCCTTACCACAAAGGGTGAATCCCATTGACCATCAGCTCAGGATATCAGAGCGACAAGAGGGGATTGGCAACTCTCAAGAAAACCAGAACAGCCATCGCATAAATGACAGCACAACGAGAAGAAGTTCCAGAAGACTGCTGGGCCTTGACCCAGGCTAACATCCCAAACATCTCTTGAGAATGGGCCACAGAAGGGCCTGAAAGTACTCGAGTGTGGAGTAAAACTAAATGTAAATACTTAGAAGTAAACAAGTTACAAAGTGAATTTGTGGGTTTCTTTTTCAATCTTCAGAAGAAAACTGAAAGAAGTTTTTGTTTGGTTCATCATGTACCCACAGCAACATTACAACAGAAGTACATTTCAACAACTGTATGAAGTCGCTGGAACTCAAGCTGTTCATTATGCAAGAAGATATGAAACACAACTTTACAAAGCCAAAGCCATGAAAAACAAGATCTGGTTTATAAGTGAATGTTTGAAGAACAAAGTGTGTCCAAAAACATATGGCAGGATTGGAAGAAGACCCTGGAGTGGAGAAGCATTCAGCAGTTTTCAAGAAGGATACATCAAGGATCAGTTTGCAAGAGCTTAGGAGAAGAAAGAAGCTGCATTTGCTGGTGTAAGGAAGTACGCCAAACACACTTCAAGAGACCATAAGGGGTGAGTGTACAAAAAAGTTGTTGTTGGGCAGGTCAACGGAAGAGTAAACTTTGATACAAATCGTAACATGGTCAACATTAAAAATAAGTTTGAGAGTTTATTCAGTAATTCGGTTTGGATAAAATTTAGCAATATGGATAATATAAAGAATATCTCAAGTAGATTATTGACTAGGGATGAAACAGCAGCACTAGGGCTAGGATTAAATTTTTTGTGCAGGGACTACAAACAATATTAACATAGAATTCAACAGCAAGATTAACTACCTTTATGTTGAACATCACAATGATTTAGCTCCTTTTCTCAGAGGAGTGATGATAGGGAGTAATGAAAGCAAACTTGGAGATATCTTGCCAAGGAGATTTAGTATCGCTCTGAAGGGATTAAAAAGCTACAAAGATATTAGAATTATGAAAGCTGACAGAGGGGGTAGTATTGTCATCATGAATAGCTCAGAATATAGGGTTAAAATGTACAGGTTACTAGATGATGAAACTACTTATGCTAAAAATAGAGAATCCTCCAACAATTAAAAAGCTTCAGAATACCTTTAATCAGAATGTGAAGAAAATAATCAGTGAGAACCTAGGTAATGGGAAAGGACATGCTATGCAATAAATTATTCTCAAGTAAATTACCTGAACTTGCATATATATATGGCAGCCCCAAAATACACAAGGAGGGCTGCCCACTACGCCCTATTGTTTCTAGTAGGAAATCTCCTAACAAAAACTTAACTGTGTGGTTAGCTGGAGAACTAGGAATATACTAAGGTATATTTTCAGAATCCCATATTAAACATTCAGTAGATTTCATAGACAAAGTTAAGAAAAAGAATATAAAAGGGACACATGGTTAGTTTTGATGTAGTAGCATTATTCACCAATGTCCCCTTAGATAAAGTATTAGAATTCCTTCAGACTAAACATAATGAGGGTATTTTCAATCCAAACATCGAAATTGATCAAATTGTGTGTCATGATACTTATTTCACGTTTGAGGGACAAGTATACAAACAAAAATCTGGAGAAGCTATGGGGTCGTCATTATCACCAATACTCGCTAACATCTGTATGGAACATTTCGAGACCAATCTCGTTCCTAATATTAATGTCCCTAACTTAAAACTGCAAGGATGGTGGAGATACGTGGATGATATTTTTGCTATCTGCAAGGGGATGGAAATAAAATAGAAACTTTTTCTAGATGAGCTCAATAAGTTTGATAACAATATCCAGTTCACTTTAGAGAAAAGTAACAATAATAAACTGCCTTTTAGACCATACTCATAGAAAGTAAAGAAACAGGATATGAATTCAGCACATATAGAAAGCCCACACATACAAACTCATATATTCATTCTTCTCTTTTCATAGTCATGACATAAAAATAGGCGTTCTAGCAGGTTTATTTCTTAGGGCAATGATAACGTGTGACCCTTGTAAGATAGATCAAGAAATAAATTACATCGATAAAAGCTTCGATGCATTAGCATACCCGGAATGGGTTTAGAAAAAGGGCACTCAACAAAGCTAGAAAAATATTTTACAGAGCGAATGTAGAGTACATGGAATAAAGAAAACAAGAAAATAGTTGCCCTCCCTTTTATGCCTAAAATGAAACAAATCACTTCAAAAATGAAAGAAAGTCAATATAAATTTGTATATACCTTTGATAATACCTTAAAAAACAAAGTATGTAAAATAAATTGGAAGGAGAAGACAGGAATACAGATGATGTAGCTGGGGTATACATAATCAATTGCAATAATTGTGGAGACAGATATGTGGGGGAATCAGGTAGGGGAATAAGGACTAGAGTCCAAGAACATAAAAGAAGGGCAGTACAGCTTAACTCACAGGGGAGTTAAGCTGTTGGGAAAATGACCATAGGATGGATTTCAAAACAGTAGGCTTATATACAAAACAAAAAAAAAAAAAAAGCAAACAAAATTGAGTCACAGGAGGGTTGTAGAAGGTGCACTTATCAGAGAGATTAAAGTAATTGAAGGAAACAAAGGTTTTACCTCAGAAGATCCCATAAGCCGAGCTTTGATATTAAAAGAAGCTAAGATTGACCCTGCTGAGCTGGAGATTAGGTTTCCTGCTAACAGACTTTTGATGACCACACCCTTACCACAAGGGTGAATCCCATTGACCATCAGCTCAGGATATCAGAGCGACAAGAGGGGATTGGCAACTCTCAAGAAAACCAGAACAGCCATCGCATAAATGACAGCACAACGAGAAGAAGTTCCAGAAGACTGCTGGGCCTTGACCCAGGCTAACATCCCAAACATCTCTTGAGAATGGGCCACAGAAGGGCCTGAAAGTACTCGAGTGTGGAGTAAAACTAAATGTAAATACTTAGAAGTAAACAAGTTACAAAGAATTTGTGGGTTTCTTTTTCATTATCTACAAGACTAACCACGTCCATCTAAAAATGCTCGGTAACCTTAAATGACAGATAAAGTCTTAGAATCAAAGATAATAGAAGACAGAGCCTGCGTAGAACTCGGTCTTGTAGCGTCCTACCAGCATAGATTGCGTAAATTCATTTCTTGTGGAGCGCTTTTATTTCTTGATTGTTTGTGCAAGGTAAAGTACACCTTTCGTGAACAGGGCTTTTAACGACGTTATAGCCTTCATTAGATACTATGTTTCATGGCGAAGTCAGATGTTTTTAGTTTCGAATATGAAAAAAAAACATTTTTAAAAACCAAGAAAAAAAAAGACTACCTTGAAAGAGCTATTAGCTTCGAAAGAAGTGAATCAATACGTATAAAGGTCAAACAATTAAAGAATCCTCCTCAGCACAGGTTAACGTTATATTTTTTTTGTTTTCGAAAGCAAATTGTTACAAATTCTGTGACTTACAAGCAAAATAAATAAATGAAAAGATGAATAAATGAGAAGTACCATGCCGTTACAAGCAAATAAATAAATGAATAGATGAATAAATGAAAAATCACACGCTTACAAGCAAATAAATAAATGAATGAATAAAATAAATGAATATACAAAAATACCATGCCTTACAAGCAAAATGAATAGATGAATAAATGAAAAATATCATGCCTTGCAAGCAAAATAAATAAATGAATGAATAGATTAATCAATGAGAAGTACCATGCCTTACAAGCAAAATAGATAAATGAATAAATGAATAGACAAGAAATACCATGCCTCAAGCAAAATAAGTAAATAAATAAATGAGTATATGGATAAACGAACAAATCCATAGCTTTAAAGTCGGCGAACCCAACAAATTTTTCACTTCAAGGAGGTTCAGTGAGGGAATTTCCTCGGAGATAATCAGCTTAATTTTCAGCAGCGTCGAGGACGTTACCTTACGTTGATTAATTCTGTGCCTTCCTCCTCTTGCACAAGATCGCTCCGCTTTTCTTGTCCTCTCGCAGCGTCCTCTTTCGCCGGAGCTGATTAATTTGCCGGTAGCGACAAGCGACGCGAAGCGAAGAGGGACTGGAGAGGAGTCGCTCTTGGAGTCAGAGGGAATGGAGGTGGTACAATAGAGTGGAATGGATTATTATAGAGGTTAGGCCAGAGTGCAAGCAATGGGACCTACGAGGTTATTTAGCGCTGGAGAGAAAATTGAGAGAAGGTAGGTTTGAAACGAACAGGAGGCGAACCTGAAAGCAGTTGCGTTATGAAATAATTCTTAGATGGGGGAAAGCAAGCTGAAGAGAGATGATATGAATGGAGGTACAGTAAAAGGAGTGAAAGGGGTGCAGCTATAAGGCCGAAAGGACGCTACAGAGAACCTTTAGTAATGCCTACAGTGCACCTACGGGGGAGATATAACAGAAGGCGCTGATTAATGGCAATATTTGAAAATCATTAAATATAACCGAAATTATATAAAAAAAAAGTCAGGCCTGAGATGGCATGTGTAAATAGAAAGAGAGGCCTTGTCATTTTTATATATATTTTCCTCTTCACTTGTTTGTTTGGTTTATGAAACTCCATTAAAAACAAAAAAACAAAAAGTAAATAAAAAAAATAAATAAAAAAAAATAAAAAATTAAAAGGAAATCTCTGGAGTCAGGACAAAACCAATAAGTGTAAAACAGGCAACATTCTAATGTCTTTCCTTTAGGGCTCCCGCGGCGTGTTTCATTGGAAATGGATAAAGCGCCTGAATATAACTTGCGGTCGGGATTTGAGATTTTAATTTTATTCGAAGCCACGCGATGCTTACATAGATTTTTCTGAAAATTGCTTACTTGCACGTGCTTGTTGGTAATTGTGAAAACCTATATATGTTCCCAAGAACTGAATCTAAATGTGACTTAAATATTTTGTAGGTGTCTTTGCGTAATAAGGATGTAATCGTTGTAGCAATTATTATTTTTATGACTGTCTTCGTTGTAAAATGGATGAAATAAAGGTATATCGATTGTATATATACTAGCTGAAGGAGCCAACTGATCAAGTTGACAAGATCTACCTTCTTCAGTCTAATAATTATATATATAATCAATGTGTGGTTCTCTTTTAGTAATATGTTCAAATGGAATGTAACTAATTCTAAAATTATGTGAATTATAGACGTCTATAGCACACACACACACACACACACGCACACGCAAAACGGACGTTACGTTAATTCGTTAAGTATTTAGTAAAGAATAATTGCACAATAGCCCTCTAATAGGAATCGAAGCGTTCATTTAATAATTTTATCTTTTGGTAAAATATGAATTTGGAATAATAGTATACTTTGGTTGGCTGTCATGTCATTCGAGAGCAATGGTCATATTCAACATTTACAGCGACTACACACACACACACACACACACACACACAGACATATATATGTATATATAGTATATATAGATATATATATATATATATATATATATATATATATATATATATATATATATATTATATATATATATATATATATATATATATATATATATATATTATATATTATATATATATATATCATATTAATATATATATTATAATATATATATATATATATATATATATATATATATATATATATATATGATATATATATATATATTATATATATATATATATATATATATATATATATACCATATAATATATATATATATGAGGTAGAATAGCGCTGTGACATACAGAATTTTCTTTTTATTAACATCTTGGTTTTTAAAATAAGATTCACGTTTCCCACATCTGCGGTGCGCGTTTATTTTCATTACGTCCATAAAAATAATTGTTTTTACAGCTGCAGTGAAATAGCCTGTTTTTTCTAGAAAAAAAAAAAAAAAAAAAAAAAAATTTAATTACTGGCCCATCGAAAGGGATCAGGAACTTACCCTGAGTTTGAATGTGATTCCATGGAGCTTAATTTCTAGTCTAGTCAAATGTTTGTTTTTTTTTTTCATGCTGGAATGTGCTTCGGGAATTTGCCATTTTTAGATGTATTCATCAATGATTCGTTGAAAATTTAATTGTAAACACAGGCAGTTTGAACAAATATGGTGGGCTGATATGGTGGATTGATACATTCTGTATTCCCTTAAGATGTCAAACGACATGTAGTAACTTCCATTATAACCAGTAAAATGATATGGAATCATTTCGATATCGAGCGGGAATGATGTAGATACTTTGTAAAAAAACAACAGAAGAATAGGTTACAGAAAGTAGGTGAATATCCATGGCGTGTTGAAAAATAAGCACGAAGAGGCGGCAGAAAGAAACTTTCGCGTATAATTTCGAGAAGATTGAATATATTGATTCATCTTGAAGGAGGAAAGTTTATGTTATGGTGTATTCATCTGCAGAAGGTTTGATTTTTGATTATCAAGTCTTCTTACGTCTTTAAAGGGTCGATGACCCATTAAGCCAGAATCAGATTCGTCCAGACAAGCCGGAAAAGCGACTTCGAGTTACCCTTTCGCACCACTGGCTCTGCCAACCACCCCCCCCCCCCCCCCCCCCACCTCCAGCACTCTGAGATTGCGTCGTGGATGATTGTGGAAATGTTTGCAGATTCCAGGAGAGAGAGAGAGAGAGAGAATCAATGGGTGAATAAATAAATAAGTAAAATGTAATGCAAGGTAAAGTGTGTTGTAAGTGTGACGACGCTAAGCGAGGACTGTAGTATGAAACTATAATGGGAGAATGTGTAAGTAAAAGGGGAAAGGAAGAGTAGTATGAAAAGTAAAAGGCGTGTCTTTCTCACACTAAGAAGAAGATTTATTCCATATTTTTAATTAAGTAGTAAATGTATTGATACAGTAAACAAAATACACCCACATTACTACTTTTCTAATGCAAAATAAGTTAACCAGTGGTTCAAATACTTCTGACTAAAAGGTGAAGAAAAGACGGGAAATACAACTTGATGAAGTAAAGGTAAGCTGGACAGTAGCTTTCTTTTTCCTGAATAAAAAGATAAAATTAAAGTAACAAGCAAGGAAGTTTCTCTCGTGTTTTCTTAAGAGGCAGTGGACAGACCGTAAAATAAATAAATAAATAAATAAATAAATAAAATAAAATAAAATAAAATAAAGCTGGAAATTCCGTGGACTCTTGCGTCTCTCAGTGCATTTCTATGGAAAAGGTTCCCTCAGTTTACTTGGATTTCGTGGAGGTAATGGCAGAAATAGTTCTCTCTCTCTCTCTCTCTCTCTCTCTCTCTCTCTCTCTCTCTCTCTCTCTCTCTCTCTCTCTCTCTCTCTCTCAACGTCTAAACATAGTACAACTCACACATAATGTAAAGGCAAACACAAAATAAGGCTCATTTAGCATTAGTTCCGAATCAATTCGTCTTTCTTACGGAAGCCGGACGCCGTTAAGGCTCAAACACGGCCAATGATTGCAAAACCGATAAAAGCCTCCAATCATGATCTCCCGCAGCGCTACTGGTTTGCAAAATGATCTCTTAAATAGCCGGCCTGATCTTCGGGTTTCTATAAATAACCATCTAAATTCCTTGAGCAGGGGAAACGAGGGGGAACGTCTGGGAAGGAAAATAATGAATCAGGTTCAGTAAAGAGGTAGACCATTTTTTCCCACTGTCATTAACATCAATGAATTCAGTCTGGAGCTAGAAATGATAATAAAGAATTGAATATGTTTAACTTTGGTTGATGTTTCTACCTGTCACAGACGAACAACAGTGTCAAAGAAATCGATCGGGTTTATTTACTTTGGCGAAATATACATCACACGATAGAAAGTAAAAGTGGCCTGTTGCGTTTCATCAAGCGTAATATGAAGTACAAAATATAGAAGAGAAACTTCACAGTATGTCTGGATGGCTGTTGATACAATACACATAGCCCCAAATAGTCTTTTTTCGCTTTCTTGTGACAGTTGTCAGATTAATTTTGCCTTGTGACAGTTGTCAGATTAATTTTGCCTTGTGACAGTTGTCAGATTAGTTTTGCCTTGTGACAGTTGTCAAATTAATTTTGTCTTGTGAGTCGTCAGTTCAATTTTGCCTTTTAACAATTGTCAGACTAGTTTTGTCTTGTAACAGTTGTCAGTTCAATTTTGTCTTTTTTATTGTCAGATTAATTTTGTCTTGTGACAGTTGTCAGATTAATTTTGGAAAATGACCCGGATAACATCTACATGTTAGAGTCACTCGAATGGGATTTTAGTCTTGATTCATGTAAGCGTTTATCATTTATAACAATGCTGATAATAGTAATAATGAAACTGGGAAACAGTGTTAAGCTTGAGGAAGCATTTCTGTTAAGAGTAATTACTGTGTGGTAGTTCTAGAGATTAACGGGAAGCCTTATATATAGTTCTGGTCGCCAGCCCTTATCCAAATTCTGGAAACTAATCCAAGACCTTTGATGAGAGACACACATTCGATTACGATTATACTGATTAGGTTAATTCAGGTTCCAGATTCTCATCTAGCAGAAAAAGTCATGTTTTCTTAAGTGTGAAAAATAATGAACCAAAAACCATTATCATCATCTGATTGTATATTAATATAGTTGTGATATAAACCCTCCAGTGACACCTACTTTTCAGTTGTAGAAAAGAATAATACATTTTGCATAATCAAGTTTGATATTTCACTTTATGCAGCCTACCATTTCCAGGACAAGAAAATGGGAACACCATAGCACTCATTTTGGTATCGCTTATTCGGGATGTCCATAAAGGTCCAAATTCCATTACCGTTTGGGCAGATGTCATTTTCCATTTGGGCCGGACATAATGCATTACGCTGTCCTTTCATTACAAGTCCATTTGCAACTTCATTGGTGTATCGTTCTTCAGTTTTAAGATAAAAGCAAACAAGCAAATAGATTGAATGGTCGAATCTTGCAGAAATGGCACGAACACAGTCTCTTGATCCGGTTGGATTCAAACTCCATTTATTGTAGACGTAAAAGGGAACAGTTTTATGTTTGGCATGAAAACATCTTTGTTCAAAGCCACTGTTTCCATCCAAAAATAAATAGCCGGCATCCCCGTGTAGTGATAATAACTTAATAACGTCTTGACGTTTCAGTGATTTTTTTGCTGTGCAACATAAATGTCTCGCCACTCCCGCCCCGCCCCGTTTTATTTTGTTTAATGGAGTGTGAATGTCTCCCTTGGTATCTGTTTTAAAGGAATACGAAAATATGACGACTTTGATGCGAGTGTAAGTAGGTGATACAGGATTTGCGGAATCTGGGTTAGTCAGTGAAATAGTCCATTCCGTTTTCGTCAAAGGGTTATCATTCCCCAAAATTTCTCTGAATCTCCGCATCCTCGCTGAAAACTTTAAAAGACGCTCAGCTTTGATCGTGTTATGTATGATTTAAGATGTCTTAAGTTATTGGATTTTATATTGACAGGTAATATATAATTTCTAACATCTACTTTCACTCGATCATACTTCTTGTTTTCTTGTTTATTTTTTTTTTTCATACATCCTCCGATAATCAAATTATCGAAATTTTTTGCTGAAACGAAGTACATTTTTATGCAACCTTTTTAGCACCTTGTCTTGTAAAGCAATCTACTTTTTACTGGATTTTGGTTGTCTTTCCCCATTTGACTTTACCGCATCGTTTACTTACACTTTCTCTTTTTTCATAATCTAAGCAACATCCTTCTCGCTGGTTCTATTTTGACTTCTTTTACTTTCGACATTAGTCAAGGACCTCTGGAACCTCGAGGAACTTCTGGAACCTCGAGGAATTTTTGGAACCCCTAGGAACCTCTGGAATCTCGAGGAACTTCTGGGACCTCAAGGAATCTCTGGAACCTTGAGGAACATCTTTAACTTCGAGGAGCCTCTGGAACCTCGGGAGCCTCTGGAATCTCGAGGAACATCTGAAACCTTGAGGAACTTCTGAAACCTCGAGGAACCTATGGAACTCCGAGGAACCTATGGAACCTCGAGGAACTTATGGAACTTCTGGAACCTCGAGGAACCTCTGGAACCTCGAGGAACTTCTAAAACCTCGAGGAACTTCTGGAACCTCAAGAAACTTCTGGAACCTCGAGGAACCTCTGGAACCTCGAGAAACCTCTGGAACCTCGAGAGCCTCTGGAACCTCGAGGAACCTTTGGAACCTTGAGAACCTCTGGAACCTCGTAAAACCTTCCTGGCTTGGAACCTCGTAAAAACCTCTGGAACCTCGTAAAACCTCTGGAACCTCGAAGAATCTCTGGAGCCTCGAGGAACCTCCTGGAACCTCGAAGAATCTGGAACCTCGAGGAACTTCTGGAACCAGTAGGAACCTCTTGAACCTCCAGGAACCTGTGGAACCTCGACGAACTTCTGGAACCTCGAGGAACTTCTGGAACCCCGAAATCCTCGTTCTCTCGCGAACGGTCGATGTACTACTACAAGGAGGTTGGCTGCACTTAAGTTATTATATGCCGCTGATTGCTCTGCGTATTTACAGTGGCTTGTTTTCTACCTCACGTTGTACTGATCTTAAATAGGTGAAATTAATTTGTATATATATATATATATGATATATATATGATTATGTATATATATATATATATATATATATAAAAATTTATTTCACCTATATATATATATATATATATATATATATATATATATATATATATATATATATATATATATATATATATATATATATATATATATATATATATATATCAAATTAATTTCACCTATATATATATATATATATATATATATATAGTATATATATATATATATATATATATATATATATATATAGTCGTATTCAAGATATTTTAACGATTAATATAAAACTTTAGTCTTTTTGCATTCTGCATTCTGCTAAAGAAACTTCTTTTATGTTCATTTTAAAAGTGGAAGGTTACAGAAATCTTTAATTCCAAAAGTTAGATAAAAAAGTAAAGGATATTCCAAACACCTCTTCTTTTCTCCTTTCTTGCGTCTCCTATGAATTACTGATAACGTCACTTTTGCCTAAACGTTCCGAAGCCATT
This sequence comes from Macrobrachium nipponense, assembly GCF_015104395.2. Classification (NCBI taxonomy): domain Eukaryota; kingdom Metazoa; phylum Arthropoda; class Malacostraca; order Decapoda; family Palaemonidae; genus Macrobrachium; species Macrobrachium nipponense. Next base: position 2,851,573 of record NC_087204.1, read on the forward strand.
GTGAATCCACGAAACAAATTCATTGCCATATATATCCCTCTGTTGCCGCATCTCGTCTTATAATCTATGAAACGCGAAATCCCACTTATTTTTCTTTTTTTTTCGAAATTTATGAAGTCACGGAGTTCCATTCGCTGATGGCAGATCTGAAAATAGAACCAAATAATATCGTCCTGAGTCTCTCCATCTCGAGGAGGGATTCCAACCCCCAACCTCCTAGTGTTAGGTTATGGTAATTAAAAGCAATATATTCTGAGCTATCCTGGAAATCTATGCTCTATGTGGCAGAAAGGACGAAAACCCAGGAAAAGAAATAGATCTGCCCTCAGCGAATGGAACTCCGTGACTTCATAAATTTCGAAAAAAAAGAAAATAAGTGGGATTTCGCGTTTCATAGATTATAAGACGAGATGCGGGCAACAGAGGGATATATATGGCAATGAATTTCGTGGATTCACAATGGCTTCGGAACGTTTTAGGCAAAAGTGACGTTATCAGTAATTCATAGGCGACGCAAGAAAGGAGAAAAGAAGAGGTGTTTGGAATATCCTTACTTTTTATCTAACTGTTGGGAATTAAAGATTTTCTGTAACCTTCCACTTTTAAAATGAACATAAAAGAAGTTCTTTGCAGATGCAGAATGCAGAATGCAAAAAGACTAAAGTTTTATATTAATCGTTACAAATATCTTGAATACGACTTCTAAGAGCAACTACACTGTTATATACTATATATATATATATATATATATATATATATATATATATATATATATATATATATATATATATATATATATATAAATATATAAAAATATATACATATATACATATATAATATATATATATATAGATATATATATATATATATATATATATATATATACACACACCATAATTGTATATATATGCATTTTTATATATATGTGTGTATGTATCAATTCTATTATTATTCGTAGTAGTAGTCTCAGTAGTAAGATTAATGGTATTACCGTTACCTGTCATCTTGCACAAGTTAATTCCCATGAACTAACTATAATTCAGTTCACAATTGAGGTTGTATGGACATGTCTTAAGGATGGATGACGAAGAGGGAGTGAAAAGGCGGGCTTGGGAGGAACCTGTTAGAGGAAAAAGATCGAGAGGAAGACAGAGAATTAGATGGCGAGATCAGGTGAAGGAAGATATGGAGAGAAGAGGTCTGGTGGAGGACGATGCCTTCGATAGAAGGCAGTGGAGGAGAAGGCGTATCAGGCAACCGACCCCTTCATGTAGGGATAACGGTGGGATAGAAGGGGAAACTAACCTTAATAAAAAATAAAAAAAAACCTTCATATTCTTTACATAACATCGTTATGAGTTCTTAGGAGCACTATTTAATGACCTCCGCAATTGTAAGGGCGATTGTCAAATGTGATGATAAATCAATTAAAAAGACTCTTGACAAGTATAAGTCAAAAGAGAGATTCAAAGTCTTTAGCAAATTGCTTCACTTCTGTAACACAAAACATACTATGTCAAGGAAAAAATGGTAATTGCATCTCCTATACTTCGTTCATGAAGACTCTCTCTCTCTCTCTCTCTCTCTCTCTCTCTCTCTCTCTCTCTCTCTGACGTTGTGATATCAAAGAAACCCCGACTATTCCGTGCATTCTTGTCTTGCACAATACAATACCTCGAGAATATGAGCTTTAATATTAATCGCTAATTAGCTTGTGGTGTACAGGTTATAAGTCGTTCTTGAATATACGTTTGTGGATGATAAAAAAGGCAAAACAAATATCCAGTGGGCAGGTTATATATCTTATCTCCTCCAAATGACAGATAGAATTATTCATTTCTGTTGTCAGCAACCGGTTACTGAGAATTCGAGAATATTAAAAAAATTCATCAAATAAATGGGGAAATTCGGGTCATTTTGCTAATACAGAATGAAGAATGAAACTTGGGGGATCATTCTTAAAACAGAAAGAGAGAGAGAGAGAGAGAGAGAGAGAGAGAGAGAGAGACAAGATGGTCTCTGTAAATTAAGAAGGATGGCATAAAGGCATTAACAAGACCAAATGCTGATTTTCATAATACTAAAATTGTAAAATATTTTATATTTTCTCTAATAAAGGATAAAAAAAACAGGCGGTTTAGCATTAACTGATACCTTCTCCAATCGGCTTTTGTGTTACATTGTAAAAAAGATGACTTTAAAATATGGGTGATTGTGAAAGTTGAACTTTGACAAGCATTGATGAGATAGATTCGTAACAATTCTCAACAATAGGGATGAGATATGTATTTCGCACGTCTTTCGTGTTTTACGAGTAGCATGACCTCGTCGTTTATGAGAGGTAAGGCTTGAGTCGCAAAAGAAGAATGATTATAGCTGGATTAACAACATCCTTTATTCTCTCTTTCAGATCTGGATGCGGACTTGGGCCATTGCCATCTTCTCGAAACTTAGAAGAAAACTGAAGTGAGTTAAAGGGGTGAAAATTGAAGTGCCGTTTCGTTTATGCCATTCTTTTAAGTGATTATAGATAATGATTTATGTCAACATGATCTTTGCATCTCATGCGGGTCACTGTAGGTATTAAGTAAGGTTCTTTGCAGCGTGCCTTCGGCCCCTAGCTGCAACCCCCTTTCATTCCTTGTTTTACTGTGCCTCTGTTCATATTCTCGTTCTACCATCTTACTTTCCACCCTCTCCTAACAATTATTTCATGGTGCGACAGCGAGGTTTTCCTCCTGTTACACCTTTTAAATCTTTCGACTATCAGTTTCTTTTTCAGTGCTTAATGAACCTCATAGGTCCCAGCGCTTGGCCTTGGGCCAGAATTCTATTTTCCGTTTCATTCCATTTCGTGTAACAAATTCTTTTAAGTGGTTAATGATTTATGTCAATATGATCCACACAAGCGGAGGCATAGTGTGTATTTGGAACTGTTTTGGTAACAACCAAGTTGATATTAGTGTATTTTTGTTCAAACAGGATAAGTGTCTTGTCATTTGGCCACTTAAGTTTTGGCACTGAAATAAACATTTAATGGAAGTGCTGCAAACCAAGTTGATAGATAATGTACCATTATTAGTAGATACCGATAAAACAAAGAGAATAAATGAATATTCTTGATACTTAAAACAAAAAGAAATGGGCATTCTTGGTACATAAAATAGAAATGAGCGTTTCTTGATAATAAACGAAAAGAAATTGAGTATTCTTGATACATGAAGAGAAATTAGTATTCTTGATACATAATACAAAAGGAATCGAACATTCTTAATACATACAGAGAAATGAGTATTCTTGATTCATAAAACTAAGAAAATTGAGCATTCTTCATGGATAAAACAAAAGAATTTATAATTCTTGATACACAATTAGAAATGAGTATTCTTGATACATAAAACAAAGAGAATTGAGAATTCTTGATATATAAAGAGAAATGAGTTGATATTGATACATAAAACAAAAAGAATTGAGCACTCTGACATAAAGAGATATCTATGAGTATTCTTAATACATAAACAAAGAGAAATGTCCATTCTTGATAACAACGAATACAAGCATTGAAACATAACGCTATATTTCACATGTCATTCTTCAATAGAAAAACAAAAACCAAAAACGTTCATCTTGCATATTTTAATTATTCTATCTCCAAATTGGCAATAAATTTCTTCAAGCGAGTAGAGTCATTCAGAGAGAGCAAGCATATAATATTGAAGGACGCACGTTAGTTAAAACAGTGGGCGTCACTCATAACTGTAATTCACTGAATGCAACATTATTAAAACAGAAATTATTTCTCGACACATTAGACAAGTTCCCTGAACGGGTGGACGTTGTTGTATTCGCCCAGTATCACGTGACGTTTATCGGCTGCTTTCTATAAATGTATTGTTTCACGGAAATCGAGTAGGTGGTGAATACCAGGACCTATCTTCACTTTATTCTTGAATTATTTTATGAAATGTCAAGATTTAATATTTCAGTAATTCCTCTTAGAAAGTACGCACCCAGACAAACGCAGGCATAAAGACACAAACAGCTGTTAGCGCCTTTCATTCCTTTACTGTACCTCCATTCAATATTCACTCTCTTCCATCTTACTGTCCATCCTCTCCCAATAATTATTTCATGATGCAGCTGCGAGGGTCCCCCCCTCCCTCCGTTACACTTTTCACACCCACCTACTCTCAATTTCCTCTTCAGCGCTGAATGACCTCATAGGTCCCAGTGCTTGGCCTTAGGGCTAAACTATATGCTCCACTTCTCTAAGAGAGAGAGAGAGGAGAGAGAGAGAGAGAGAGTCTTATCATCCATAAAACGTCCTTAGTTTTTATATAGATATATATATATATATATATATATATATATATATATATATATATATATACATATATATATATATATGTGTGTGTGTGTGTGTGTGTGTGTATAAAGAACGTGCCTTTGTCATTTACAACCATTTTTTTTACATTCCACAAACATATAATCCTTACATTGACGATTCGCTGTGAAATAACTAACCCTTACATGTCGTTTGTCCATAATGGTCTTTGTACATAGTTTCAATGTAAAATGTGAAACCAGCAACAGCGTTTTCAATTATTTATGAGTAACATATTGCGAAGCCAATGTCCGTCAGACCGCTTTCATGGCAGTTTTTAATTACTTGTTGCCGAAAGGGTTCGAATATTAGTTATGTGTTATGTTTATCCTGGTCGTGTCTCTTTTTCTGTGAATGGATGATGGTCCCCCGTTTTTAAATTTTTTCTATAAGGTAATAAATGCTGAACAGGGAAAAAATTCCATGTTTTGTATTTTGATGTAAGACCCCCCCCCCCCCCCCCCCCCCACACACAACCCATAATATGCTCTCTCTTATTACATAAGTTTCATCGCTGACTCTCCTTTTTAAAAGTTAACAGGCAGAAATGAGTGAGGTCTCGTTCCTTTACTGTACCGCCTTTCATATTCTCTTTCTTCCATCTTTCCACCCACTCTCCACGCTTTCCTAACAGTTGATTCATAGTGACTCTTCTAAAGGGTTTCCTCCTGTTACGCCTTTTCAAAACCCTTTTACCGTAAAGTTCCGTTTCAGCGCTGATTGACCTCGTAGGTCCCAGCGTTTGACCTTTGGCCTAAGTTCTATATTCAGTTCAATTCATAAATGACCCGATCATTCAACGGCAAGTGTCTGCTAGTCTCCGACTTAGAAATATAGCAAGATGAATCATAACAACTACTGTGATAAAGTTTTTCCCCTTTACTTTTATAGCTTTTGTCAAATGCCTATCGGCAAGAACTTGTCAAGTGAAGAATGATATATAACTCATAAATCTCAAGAGTGTTTTGGAAATGTAGACTAAAATAAACAAGAAATGCGTCGATGAACAACGTATGATGCTGTATAAAACCATCAACTGTAATCAGCAGCTCTCCGGTTGCTCACCAGATGTGGCAGAGTGAGGTTGCATCCCATGGCTCCGGACGGCGCTGCCAGATGCACGATCCATGGCTAAGTTTACCTTTAAATTGACTGAAAACTACTGAGTCTAGAGGGCTGCAATTTGGTATGTTTGATGATTGGAGGGTGGATGATTAACATACCAATTTGCTGCCCTCTAGCCTCAGGAGGTTGTTTAGATCTGAGGGTGGACCGACGGACAGGCAAAGCAGACAAAGTAGTTTTCTTGTACAGAAAAATAGAAGGAGAATTTTAAAGATGCAAATTAAAAAACGAAAACGCTCTGTATTATAGTTTAACCCCAAATGAGTACTTTATAGTTTCAATTCATTATTAATACAAGCTCGTAAGTGGAAGAGAACAAGATTTATTACGCAGCTTTCAACATAGCACGTTATCTCTCGCAATTTCCTAGCACATTATGTCTCCATGAAATAGTGGCCATCCGCTCGTATGACTCATAAAGGGACATAAACTGAAGATTCATGACCATTTGAATGATTATATTATAAATATCATGAGTGTACAAGTTTTGCAGTCTTTGCTTTACAGTTTTATGAAAATAATGGCATTATTTTTAATAAGAATCAGTGACATATTTTCACCAGTAATAGTGGTTAACATAATTTTTTTTAGTTATGGTTAATTACGTTTATATCTATGAAGTCTTGTTTTCACTTCATCGAGTAGTCACGCTTAGATGTTTCATTTCCTATATTAGAATTATTAATACTTTGTGCTCGTGTAGCTTTTCTTGCTATTCATGTTTTGCAGTTTAGCTATGAATATTAAAGAGAGAGAGAGAGAGAGAGAGAGAGGAGAGAGAGAGAGAGAGAGACCTATCATCCCATAAAAACGTTTTTTAGTATTCAGAGCTCTGTTTATCGCACCATGTTAACGGTTCTACTGTGGCACGACAATGACGTAAGGTTCTGGACAAGAACGCTGCCTTTGGTGATCCTGCTCGCATTGAAGGTAGTATAACACGAATCGACAGCGAAGGACAATAGGGGATTCCAGGAAGGATATGTCGCTTAACGTAAAGAGAGAATGACGGGAGGTGTGTTGAAAGATCCGTGGAAAAGCAATTTGCGTAATTGTATCTAAACTTCGTCTTCCAAGTACTCGTGAATCTTAGGAGAAAGTATTATTAGCAGTAATTGTGAGTGGTATTCGTAGTAGACAAGTCCCCCCCCCCCCCCCCCACAATAAAACTTTCCCAAGTGGGCTGTCGAATTTTGATGTTCATACAAAATATAACGTTATCGTCACTTACTTAACGTCTATGGTCGACTTTTCCTTTCATAATGCAAGTAATTAATTGTATTTTCCCTAATTGTCTGTTGTTAATAACTTCACAGAATCCGTGTTCTTCGATAACATCAGTACATACCTGTAAACAGGCAGAAAGTCCATCGGTGGCCAGAAATTAACTTACAGGGGAAAAAAAGTCACAATTTTAAGCTGGGAAAAAAAATGTCACATAAATTTTTCGTGGCCGGTAATAAAGACAGGAAAAAATTCACAATATTTCTTGGGGGTCTATTTTTATCATATTGACAGTCTTTTGTTTATGTTTTTAACGGTAGTCCCCAACGGGACTTGTACTAAACACGCCGCAAATGTGGTACATGGGTAGCCTATATACCAGGTTAAAACCCTTGGAGGTCACTATCGAAAAAAAATTAATGTGACTTTTTTTTTCCTGTGACTTTTTAACATATGATTTTTTTTTACCAGGATTCAGTCCATCAGTAACGTGGTCAGTCTGAAAAAGTAATATCTCTTCAGCTTGATGGTATAATTGGGTATAATTTCTCATTTAAGTTTTCCTGCCACCGTAATGCAAGCAAACTTTCTCCATTGAGAGATTTTTGTCTCCACTAAACGACTTAAATTGCATTTAATACCAGGTATACCCAACGACACCCTCGTTCAGATGGATAGCCTGGAAATGGTTGGATTATCCTCGATTATTGGAGAGGATGAAACTAAAGACTCCAATACAATGCAGGTGGAAATAAAAGTACGTACGATTAATTCCATCAACGAACGGAATAAGTCAAGTCCTATGTTCTGGGTCAAAGACATCTGACATAATATCATATACCATCGCGAAACAGATTTTAATTAAAAGCGGCTCCCGTGTTTGAGCCCTCAGCCATGAACATTCGTGTTGTCATATTGTCCCAAAGTCAAACGGAAAAGGCCGGCAGAACTTTGCAGAGCATTCGTTTTTCAGTGCATTATTTTGTATGAAAGAAATGTTTTTCGGGCAGTATCATTTTATGAATTTTTTTTATGTCAAGTTTTCATAATTGTTCTGAATTCAAAACTCATGTGCTGTGCTTGATAGTAAAGGATATTTTAAAGAGCTTTTCTTTGTAGTGGTATAAATGTATCCCTTTCTTGAACATTTTGTTATATTTCATTCTACGTTAACGTGTATGGCGGTTAAGAAAGAAACTTTATTTCCATGAATTTTTGTTTCATATTTTTTACTCTACTTAGCTTTTAGTTTGTAAGGTCAAACGGTTTAATATGTTCACAATTTGAGGAGTTTTTGTCCCTATTAATATTATGCCAGAGTTCTCTCAGAAAAAGACTAGTAAGTGTCCCCATGCCTCCCATTTTTACAAAAATTTCGTCGAACGTAAACTGATTCCTACAAGTAAAGTAGTAGATAATTATTTGAGTCCCAACAGTCGCTCATTGTTAAATCAGGAGCTCTGCTCAGGTAAAATGCATTCCATTTTCATGACTGGGCTTTGCAGCCCGGCTTCGTAAACAACATCTTGCCTAAACATTCCACATGCAAAAGGTTTTTTTTTTTTTTGTTTTTTTTTTTTTGTTGACCTAGCGACTTTTTGCAACTTCCAGGTGAATTAAAGGTAAACACGACGTAGTTGTTGAAGGTTGTAGTTTTTGAAAGCTATTGAAGATTGTTGTTTATGAAAGCTTTAGTTCGTGGTGGCCGGTCTCTGTTTCTTAATGTTAGCGGTCATGACTTGAATCATGTTTGTCGTATTTTTTTTTCTCATAAGTTGTATTTGAACAGATCTTTTCACATCCAATTATCCCCCATCCTCGGCGCCCTTTTTTTTCCCTGCCGAGAGCAATCTGATTCGATGAAGAGCAACATCAATATATAATAAATGTGCCTTGCCGATTTTTTTTTTTTCATTATGTCATAAAACCTTTGACTATTACTTCCTGACTCTTGTTCAAATAATAGCGAGTATTATTTAGAGAAATTTTAATTTTTCCCTGGGGCTCGTGCCTCCCCTGGAAGTGCCACCCCCCCCCCCCCCCCGCCCCCCCCCCCCCCCCATCCCTAAAGGGGTGCGCCCTCTGGGCTAAGAACCACTGTTCTAGTCACCTTAAATGATATTAATATTAGCAATAATAACAGCAATATCTGAGTTTGGAAAGACTGACGCAGACTGACAGACAAACAGCGAAGGTGACTGGTATTACTACACTATAAACGATGCTGGCACTTTTCGCCGCTATTAGATTATCTTCCCAAACTCCATACTAAGATATTTTCTTCTACCCACAGAGACAAGGCTCCTCTAGGATAAACACCGACCGTTCCCTAAGGCTAAGAAAAAATAGCACCCAGCGGAGAGGAGAGGAACCTTAAACGGTAGGTGTTTGTTTGGACGTATCCTCCTTTGTTTGTGTTTGCTCGATGTTTTTCTCCTTTGTTTGTGTTTGCTCTATAGTTTGATTTTCATCAAAGGAAGGAAATTTGCATTTTTATGTCAAACAGAAAGCTGGAGAACGAGTTTTACATAATGCGTGACACCTAGTGGGTGATTGATGTGTTGTTATTATTTTTTAGAAAAGTATTTTGCGAATCAGCATCTACACACACACACACACACACACACACACACACACACACACACACACACACACACACACACACACACACCTTGACTCCAGGTTATTTGGCGAACATACTAAGTAACGAACGCACATAAACTATTGTTTAACGCTTGAGAATTTTAGTATTACCTTGGCTTGAATTTGCTTTATTCTTTTAAGAGGAAGTTTCCTTTACTGTCTCTTGTCTCGATTTTTTTATAGTGTCAAGTAAGTGAATGTCTTTATAGTCTATTATTAATTATGATTTACTTCTTTGAATGTCTCTTCCTACACTGAGATATAATTTATATAGTTCATTGTGGTCCTTTATGGATATTTCGAGATAATTCGGGTCTGAGAGACTCAGTTCCAGCCAGGGCTGTTGATCAATTTCGGTTATGGTGACCAAGACAGTTTAGTGGGGCCTTTTTATTTGACAGTAGGTATTATTTTCCATCTTTTATTCTGTTACCAGGTTAACAGTATTTACAAAAGAAAGGATTGCCGGCAGTTAGCTGTAGAATCTTCATACCTGTAACTTTACTTGAAATATTACTCATGTGGTTAGTCAAATAATTCCAAGGAGACTTACTGTTTAAAGCAGAATTCTGAATGAAACCGAGGGGGGTTGGGGATTACATTCACAGAAAAACCAAAGTAAGACCTCAGTGTATCATCATGATAAAGTCCAGGCTACAAAATGAATGTGTGACAGAGACCCACATTCCTAGGACGTGTGAGACCCTCTCGGGTTTTGAGGAGAGATAAAAAGAGATTTCCTTTCTTGTAAAGTTAATATCTCAGATATTCGCAAAGCCCTTAAAATGTGAAAACTTTTGCAGCTGTACTTTGAGAAACTTGCCTAGAGAGAGAGATGGTATAAATATTTAGTAATTTTATATATATATATATATATTATATATATATATATATATATATATATATATATATATACATACCATATATATACATATATATTGAAACATATAACAATATAAACCAAGAGAGAGAGAGAGAGAGAGAGAGAGAGAGAGGAGAGAGAGAGAGAGAGAGACAGTGATTTACTTGAGAGGTATGCAATTATTTGTCCTAAGTTCAAACGAATAGGAGCAAAAAACAAGTTGCGATCGGAGAGGTATGAATCATTCATAAATTTTGCAGGATGAAAACCGACATTTTTGATAAGAATACATCGCTGATACATAATCAAGAAACGTGATTGGAAACAGAGGACTATAGAAAATTAGTGTGTGTGTTTTTTGTGTGTGACTGTGTGTGTATTTGTATGTATGAGTGCATGTATATGCGTGTGTATGCAAAATTTCGGTTTATATCATAATACACGTATCCTCGAGTTCTTATTTATTACAGGCAATGCTTAACAATTTAATTTTCAGGTTATTTTATTCGTCTACCTGAAGAAATATAAAGATGACGAGACATTCAATTTTGGCTCTTTTCTTGCAACGAAAACATTTCCTTTTCTTGATTCCATCTATCAGTTGCCCCTTCCTTTCCTCGCCTTCCTACTTACTCCTTTTTTCCGCCTCATCTCTCCTCCTCCCTACCATCCCTTGTCGTTTCCCTCCCCAATTCTCTCAGTTATGCCTCATCTCTTCTCATGGCATTGCATTTTGCTCGGATCCCCCACCAGGGCGGCGCTGTAATACCTGGATGAGAAAAAGAGAGCGAGAGAAAAGGCCTTTCTTTTGTTTTGTTTTAGGATTCTAGTTCGTTTGGTGTTTGATGTTATGACTGCTTATCATTCGCGCGTGCGTTTGTTTGACGTTTCCTTTTGATAGTTGATAATTAAAGGCTCTACATAGGGTTGGTGATATTTTTTATTTAAAAAAAGAAAAAAAAAATCAGTGATTTATTTGATTTTTTACTTATTTGATTTTTACTTATTTCCTTTTTTATTGATTTATTAGATGTTTTTTCAATCCTTTTTCCCCTCAAAATGTATTTTATGACAGAATTACTATTGATTTATCTTTCAGTTTTCCAGTTCTGGCCTAAATTTTGTATGGCTGAAATGATGAACTTGCAATTATTCTTTATATAAAAATAAATAGATGCATCACATGTATGCGTAAGTTTTTATTAACCTCCAACCCATATTTTTCAATTTGTTTCCTATCAAATTAAAAAAAAATATAAAATATACAAGAAATTATGATTTTATAATGATAAAGTCCATGATTTAATCACTTGATTAACTCAGTTTGATTTTAATCATATCCAACCCTGGCTCTACGGAATGGAATCTTTCTGTAGTTAGAAAAACCAGACCTTTCTATGGTTCATAGGGCATTTGTTGAATACGAAAACTGAAGATATTTACCAATGAGAATATAGTTCGTTTCTCTTCCTGATAATTTTCCTTTGATTATTACTGTTAGAAGATATTCAAGAATGATCCGTGCAGCGTTACATGGGTAATGTCATACTTTCACTGTAAGTAATAGTTCTGTGATTTCTCATAATTTTTACTGATCTATTACTTCGTAACATATATTATATATATGTATATATATACACATATATATAAACATATACATACATATATGTATGTTAAGTTTCACTATTCCTTCGTGGCATTTGCCTTTATTTATATATTCATCACATTCCATATCTTCGTAATCAGTTATGCACGCACACTCATATAGGCGAGGGCGATAACTACACTACAAATAGGCCAGGGTGATAACTTCACTATATAGGCAAGTGTGATAACTACACAACAATTAGGCAAGGGTGATAACTTGACTACAAATACGCAAGGGTCGTGGTCATAAAATGGTTAAGAACCAATGATTTATAGTATTTCTTTATCTTATTTTTTATTTATCCTTTAAATCTGGGAGGTAATTTTACTCACAGATGCAAGGGGGGTGTGGTCATATAATGGTTAAGAATCAATGATTTATAGTATTTTATTCCTTTTATTTTTTTTTTCCTTTAAATCTGGGAGGGAATTTTATTCATAGATTCAAGGGGGCGAGGAGGGAAGGACCAACTCTTAGGGGGGCGTGGCAATTAAATGGTTAAGAACCAATGGTTTATAGTATTTTATTCCTTTTATTTTTTTCTCTCTTAGAGCAAATTCGCGGTTAAAGGAAGCAGATAATACACTCAGTACAGCGTGATGCCATCATCCGCGATCCGTTCCGCACTCACTGCCACTAAAATTTCCTCTCGTCATTAATGGAGACGATGAGACTTTGGTGAAAGAACTTACCGGGGTTCCGTTAGCAAAAGGGAGTTTCGGGGTTGCGCCATCATCCTCATATCTGGCAATTAGTTTCAGTTGTCTCTTCAGCGGGCGTATGCACAAGAGGGCACTTCATTTAACGGCAATTGGCAACGGCTGCCGTTTGCATACATTAAGGCAGTATGAACATAAACCTCGCAAGACCAGATCTTGGCCGGAATGGTGGGGAGGCTGTTTGGTACCTGTTTTTATTGAGAGTTATGCTACACAAAACATAATCGGTATTTATTTCATTTGTGTACAGCTGTATCGAGAACAACTCTGCGCCATTAATGAATTATCTAAAAGTGTATTATTCCTTTTCTTTTATTATCACTAAAGGTTTAATAACTTTTTTTGAATTGTGCCGAAATGACGTCATATCATCCTGAACGGAGACTTCTAGGTGACTTCTAGGTTTCAAGGTTCTTTACAGTCCCTTCGGCCCCTAGCTGCAACCCCTTTCATTCTTTTTACCGTACCTCCTTTCATATTCTCTTCCTTCCATCTTACTGTCACCCTCTCGTAACAATTGATTCATGTTGCACCTGCTTTGAGGTTTTCCTCCTGTTACACCTCTCAAAACCTTTTTACTGCCCATCTACTGTTTTTTTTTTCTATCAAACGTTTAAAAATGGAATCATTCCTTACTATATTTTGACATCAAAAGTTTGATATTTTCGCCATTTTGGCAACATTATCAAAGTGCACCGTCTTGTTAAAGTACATTTCATGACCTTGTCCCTTCTTTTTATATAGAAATTCCATTTAAATCAATCACTTCCAGTTGGTTTAGAGAGAGAGAGAGAGAGAGAGAGAGAGAGAGAGAGAGAGAGAGAGAGAGAGAGAGTATTTTATAATAATGAATCTCGCTAGGATTTATACGTGGCATTTATCAAAATTATTTCTTAAATCCCACAAACGAGCTCAGCAAAAAATTTATGCCAAGGCTCTCTCTCTCTCTCTCTCTCTCTCTCTCTCTCTCTCTCTCTCTTTCTTGAAGGTAGAGCACAGCAGTAGGAATAGTGACACTTAAGCCACTATTCTAGACACATGAATGAATCCACGAAAGTCATATAAGCTCTCAGTCATTCCCGTACCCATTCCCATCCCCATTCCCAGATTCCCAGATTCCCAGGACCCCCCCCCCCCCCCCCACCCCCCCCCCCCCCCCCCCCCCCCCCCCCCCCCCCCCCCCCCCCCCCCCCCCCCCCCCCCCCCCCCCCCCCCCCCCCCCCCCCTCATCCGAATGTACACTCAGCTTTACGAATTCCATTATCGCGCCTACCTTTTGTTATGGGGACGCTATACTATTATTCTCAAACGCCTCTGCAGGTGCACACAGCTTTTTTTTTTTTTTTTTTTTTGGGGGGGGGGGGGGGTGGGGGGGGGGGGGGGGGGCGGGGGGGGGGGGGGGGGGGGTTGGCAAAATACGCGCCAACGATTGTCCCGGGTTGGATCCTAATGGCTCCATTCTGATAATAACAGGGGGGTTGCTACTCTGGTAAACAATCAAGCGACTGCCGTGTTCTGGCAATTTTCTCCGTCCTAATACGTCTGCACTGGCAAACTTGCTACAGCAATTTTGATGATTAGCGCGCGGTCTTTCTCTCTCTCTCTCTCGCTCTATGTACCTATCCTCTCTCTGTATCTTTAATATATATAATATATTATATATATATATATATATATATATATATATATATATATATATTGGAATGTCCATTTTCCTAGATCAGTCTCCTCTTTAGTGACCGTTTTATCACTTATTTACGGTTTTTAATTACAACTGATGGACTAAACCTCTCTCTCTCTGTATATATATATATACTATATATATATATATATATATATATATATATATATATATATACACTCATTATATACATATATATATATATATATATATATATATATATATATATATATATATACATATATATATATATATATATATATATATAATATATTATATATATATATATATATGTATATGTATATACGCCAAGAAACTGTTAAGTAAAAAGCCGTTAAATCGTGCAAGGAATGTAAGGAATGAGAGAAGGGAAAATATACATGTGGTAAAAACAGGTCATGTGAAACGATCGTAGTGCGATTACAAAATCCCAGTTATATATAGGATTAATCTTAAGAAATATTGATGAAAAATAGACTCCTGCTGAACTCGGTTGTCACCCTGTGCCTGCCTTCCCTATGGTGTATTTATTGATGACATGAAACCTTTGACCCCTGAATAGTGTAGGTAGTCCTAGAATTAACAACACAAAGAAATGTCATTTCTAACTAGAAGCTAATGTTGGTTGTGCTACAAATAGCGACACAAAGAACTGTAATTTCTAACTAGAAGCAAGTGTGGGCTGTCCTAGAAATTACAACACAAATGTATTTTCTAACTGGAAGCTAGTGTAGCCTGTCCTAGAAATAACAACACAAAGAAACGTAATTTCTAACTAGAAGCTAGTGTAGGATGTGCTAGAAATAACAACACAAAGAAATGTCATTTCTAACTAGAAAGTATTGTAGGCTGTGCTAGAAATAACACAAATTAACGTAATTTCTAACTAGAAGTAGTGTAGGCTGTCCTAGAAATAACAACACAAAGAAATGTAATTTCTAACTAGAAGCTAGTGTAGGCTGTCCTAGAAATAACAACACAAATGTAATTTCTAACTAGAAGCAAGTGTAGGCTGTCCTAGAAATAACAACGCAAAGAAATGTCATTTCTAACCAGAAGTAATAAGAGTGCAACTTAACATAGAGAAATACGGTATCAAACTCATTCTTTGGTGCCAAACGAGTGTCACTGATATTAAAAACACCTTCACAGTCTATACTTTTCTAAACAATTATCCATCCAATATTTACACCTCACGATATGTTTAGTTATGACATTGGACCTGGACCCAAACAATCAATAATTATGCTAGATGAAGCGAAAACCAATTATCCTGCATCTTCAATCATTACCAATGAATTTTCCACTTATTTAGTGACCCCTTTCCTATACGTAATCCCATTTTCTCTCCCCAGTAATGAAATAGAAACTAATTAGCCCTTCATTTGACAAAGGGCCAAAAGTACGGGATAATACTACAACCAACGTATATGATCAACCCCTTGTAGCAATATCCTGGATCAATAAATGGTATGCAATGATGCGCATATCGATGATGAAGGACTTGGCAGGAGAGGGTTGTAGCAGAATAAACTTGGCTGTTCAAGCTTGCATTGATATATGCCCTTCTTGCCCCATTCCTTCACTCCTCTTTATTCTGTTTTTAGTGTGAGAACGCTAAGTTTCTTCCAGTGTACTTGAGATACTACTGATAAAACTTTTACTACTTCCGCCATTCCTATTACATCAGTTATATCATTGTCTTATCGCTATTGAATACGCTGTCTGTTAGTATCGTTATCGCTTTTATCGTTCTAAGTAAGCAACGTTTCATAGCAAAGAACCTTGAAATGTCAAAAGAAGTCTCCTGACTAAAAACATCTGCCAACTAAATTGCAAACTTCGGATAAACACGTTCTTGCATCGTGCGTGTGTTTGTGTGTCTCAGTGCACATCACGCGGTGCACTGTAGGCGTGACTTAAGGTTCTTTCCAGCATGCCTTCGTGCCCCTAGCTGCAACCCCTGT